>NW_022280035.1:8303982-8349968 GCF_004355925.1 Anarrhichthys ocellatus | reverse complement strand
CCCCCCCCCCCCCCCCCCCCCCATGCTTTATGACAGGTGTTTCACTTTGCTTCACTCATAAAGAGAAATAATAAGTGAACACATGTTAATGTCTACCACAATTTCCCTTTTTGCTGCGTGATAAACCTTTTAGAGGAGGGTCACTCCAACCCCATGAAATGAATCATTATTTGTTAATGCCTTTGCAAATAGGGCTAATAAATGCCAGTAAACATTTTATGTTCAAATGAGCGATGGGAGGTTTAAAAGAGAAAGACATAAGTTGCTACACTCGCCCCGTCAGCAGAGAAACTCTTAACTAAAAACAGTCCTTGATTTCCCCTGATTAAACAATGTAAAACACAATGTGTTAGTGTATGTTATGTTTTATATTATTCATAATACGCAACATACTTTTTACAAGGCTATGGGCCTCCATTACTCATGAATCAATTTCATCTGGAGTATCTAAACAAACCTGATTAAACCAGATTACACAAACCACAGTGAATACTGGACTTGATATTTATGCCTATTCACAGTGGCGCTGGTGACAACAAGCCTGGACCCCCTTATGCCCCCTAATTTGATTTTATCTTTGTGCAACAGCTGAGGATCCATGTTAAGCACAGATACAGTGAACTCACCACAAAACGTACAGCAAATGTCTGATAATGACAGTTTAAGCATGTGTTTCTTTATTGCAAAGTATGAATGACAAAAGAATGTATGTGTGTGTATATATGTATATAATCTCAAATAAATGATCATTATATATATATATTTACTTTCAGCGCATCTCATCAGCTGAGCTTTTGTTTGGGGTGTAAGTACACGGTATAGCCAGTAGATGGCAGCAGAGCATTTGTCTCATCCAGCCAACACTGACGGTCTGAACACAGAAGTAAAATGGATAGACAAGACACATAACACTGTCTTTTCTGTCTTTATATTTCAAAATTCACTTGTATGAGACACCAACGTTTTCCTGTTACTTTTGACATGTGTTAGTGTCAATGCCTCTGTTCAGATGACATCATTCTCCCTCAGACGAATGCAATGCAGACATGAAGTGTGAAAAAAGCATCTGTATCACTGGGATTCAAAGCTCTTTCAAGAGACTTTTTAACCTCGACAGGTTCAGACAATTCTGTGGTAAATCATGTTTTTTTTTGTCTCTGGATTGAAAAATAAAAGACAGTTTGCATGCGTGGATAATGGGGTGAAATTGAATGCACTGATTTTAAATTCAGGATTAGAGTGTTCGCGTGGCACAGCTTGAGACCAACGAGAGGGCAGAGAGGTGTTGAAATTGTGAGGTCAAAACTCTAACTTCTACATTTTTTGTTCATAACATGCTTGTAACACTTTGACAGTTACGGACACGGTGTTTTCTTTTTTTTCATTTTCTATTCTATTCAATATATGTAAATGATTAATTCCAATTCAGCATTCCTCTTCCCATCCTGCTTTTAAAGGGGACATAACGCTCGGTTTTAGCGACTCTTACGCATCTTCTGTGGACGTTTTGCATCTCTGTAGTCATTTTGTGTCTCTTTGTGGACGTTTTGTTCAACGCCATTTGCTGGGTCCCCTGACCCCCTGAGTCCCTGGGCCCGTGCCCGGTTCAGAAATCCATCCATGACTGTAGTGAATGAATTGAGACAATCATCAATGTCTTTCTTCATAAATCTAACAGCAACAGAGGACAATTATCAGAAGTTTAAATGTCATTGAAATTGTCAAAAAAAAGAATTTTGTGCTCACAGTTTATATTATTAACAGATTATTTTTACAGATTCAGATATTTTAAATAGAATTGTATTTTGAGCGGGTGTGAGCTGCAGTATCAGCAGCTCTGATCTGACACATGGCTGTTTGCTCTACCTGTTCAGCTTCTGTGTCAGACGTTACCCCACCGATCTGCTGTGATGTCATCCCTTCTCTCTCCCTCCCTGACGCCTCGCTCAATCTGTCGTCATTTTCCCCTCTCTGTTTGGCTCCGTCTCTCATCTCACCTCTGCTTCTCCTTCCTCTGTCTTGCTCTCTTTCTGTCTTCATTCTGTCTGTATCTCTCACCCCAAGTGCATTTTAAGACACGTGCTAGCAAGCCTGCATACAGCACTTTCACATAAACACAGTGTGCGTGCAAATTGAAATACACATGTACAAACATGCAAGTGGGAAATATGCACATGCACTAAAAATAATCTTACTTAAATTCATCTCTGCATTCAGAGGGATATGGCAAAGTCAGGACATAAAGGGACGCAAACAGCAAGGCCATCGTCTTTGATCTTTGGGAGACGGCTCCTGGGAACTGCTGAAGATGCAACATCTAACAGTCTTCTTCAATGAGTGTGAAGTGTTTTTAATGGGATACAATTCCTTTGGGGAGAACCCTGCATATGCTTTATGTAAACCCTTTGGCATTCAACATGACATGCTCAGATGAACAGTGTGCTGAGAAACAAGCCTGATACAGTAGCTGTGATTCTGATTGGCAGAAGTGTTGGTCCTCTTTAAGAAGAACAGAGAAGGACAGTTTCTTGTTTGTATGAGTTGTACTCTAGTGCAGACTAATATCTTTATTGTACGAGTAAATCCAGAGACAGATTGTACAGATTCCCAGCCAGGATATTCATGAGCCTTTTGCGAGACAAATGTATGACAAAAAGAAAATATGCATAACAACAAAATATCAGTCTTATTGTTTACATGTCTTTATCAAATATATTTTAGCATATTACTTCTTGCTCTTTTATGTCTTGTGTTTCAGATTATAATGTATTATTTTGCTCCAGATCCTATGAAGATATAAGATCTTGGTCTAAGTCCTTTGAAACACTGTAGCAAAGAAAAAAATAAACTTGAAACGACTCAACGGGAAACTGCATCAACAGAAAATGAGAAGTAGCCACAATGTTTGGCTGACAACATCTCCGGGAAGTTCAGTGCAGAAACAGCAGTGACCCCCTATCCCAGCAAAGATGGAGCCAAAAAAAAAAAAAAAAAACTAACACAACTGACATTACCACTTTAAATGCAAATAAAAGAAGGTGCAGAGTTGTCAAAGAAGGTGCACTTCTTGCCAATCATTTTTCCCTGGGCAGGCTCTTCCAAAGTTAAGAGTCTCCAACTGCAGATAAGTCAGCGGGAAAAAAAAGCATCTCTCTTCTTTATTGATTGTGGAATCGGGCTTATGCTCTCCCTGAATCGCCCATTTCATTATGCTTTGCTCTCGGTTTATTGGTTTTTAAGGCATGAGACTCCAAGGGGAGATGTGTTTAGCTTATTGCTTTGGCATGAAGCAGCGCTGGCTTATTGCTGGAGTCTGAAGGTCCGAGCTGTTTCAGCAGCAGAGGTACACAGATATCTGTATTGTTGTAGACACCAGGGAAACCAGTATGAGTTACAACAGGCAGTACTGACCGCAAAGGACACTCAAAACACTATCTGTCTGTGCTTCTCTGAAAGGTTGCAGTGAGTAGAATGCACGGACTCCATTAGGATCAGGGGTGAAATAAAAAAAGAGGGCTACCTCCACTGAATGTTGGCGAGTGAGAGCAAAATGCACATCACAATTTCTTAAAGCTGAAGGTGAGATTTTAAAACGTGTTGTGCGACCAACAGCCCAAAATCAAAATATATTCAATGCATAGTGATATAAAACAGAGTAAAAAAAAATACTTTCTACAAAGTATGCCATTGTGTCTTTCCTTTAGGCCACATCTCACTTCCCTCTGTGACCTGTCAGATGCTCTAACATTTTAAGGGTGCTAAGTATCAAACATTGTGATTTGGTTGACAAACCTAAAATTTGGTCAATGGGGGGTTTCATTTCTTTATCTGAGGAGCAGCTTCAAGCCACAGTGGGACACCTCTGACCTTTGACATTGTACCAGGCCACATAAGCAGGAGGGGTTTACACACACACACACACACACACACAGAGTCACATCGAGCTTGGAGTAGGTATGGAGCAAAATGTATTTATATGATACGGGCGCTTGCAGATATTGCTCTCAACCGATTTAATATCTAATGTGCCATGCAGATCCGATCTGCGATGCACCAACATGCTGAAGATTTATTCCAGCAACTATTGAGAGCAAGAGATTCCAAAAGAAAAGACTCTGAGATGAAAGCAAACCTGAGATTAAGATTTGATTTATTAGTATCAAATTTAGAAGTTTTCCCTATTTTTCCAAAATTGGGTGGCGTCCAAAATGTAATCTCATGGGAAATTCTGTTAGTTAAACTAATGGTGGCTTAATTTATGGGTTTATGAATCAAAATTGAATTATTAATGACTGTTACATATCTTGATATTAAAAGCATATCACATGACTATTCACGTACACTGGGTGCCGGTGCAAACAGGAAGCAGGTTGATGACACTGCTGGCGACAGGAATTATTGCAAATTGCTGAAATAATAGTTTGCCTTCTGCGAATGCAGGCAGTAGTAAGATTATAAAATACTTCAACATTTCTTAAAGAAGTCTCATTTTCCAGAGATAGTCACAGCACTAAATCTCTTTTTAGGTTCAGCACATTGTTTGAGTTGTATAACACATTTACTGTGTCGTTCACTCTCAGTGCTCTCATTAACCTTGTTTCCAGCAGGAAGGCTGCGGTTTTCAACAAAAAAACAAAACAAAAACACTGTTTCCTTCCTGCCAAAGACCAGACTGCAGACGGACAAATTCAGCGCCTAGCTTGTGAAGAAACTGGAACATCTAGAGCCTGGTGTTTTTCTCAGGAGTTGCAGCTGGTTGTGCTGCCCCCAAATGAGCAAAAACAAGCAGTGCTATTTTAAGTGTCAGGTGTTTTGCCATTTCCTGCTCCACATGTAACAATTTAATTTTATGGATTAAATCAATTTTAAAGCAATTGTATGTATGGTGTAAAGTCAGCATTAGTGGGCGTGCTGCAGACACACCACTTAGAATGGTGGGCTCAAATCTCCCATTTGAAATGAATGAAGTGTATTGTGATGCATCATTTAATGCAAATAACAAGTCCATCTGAAGGAGATACAACATTTTACACAATATCATTATCAAAACAAATATAATCAAACATGAGGGCATTACATCTCATTTAGTATCATGTGTCTGGCTGTAGTCTCAGACCAACCAGCATTTTTGAATTGATTCAGATTCTGTGATTATAATGATCATCATCCACTCACCATGTGATTACGCTACACTTTAGAAGCCTCACAATGCCTCTTCATTTTCCTTTTTTTGTCTTCTTGTGGTCAAAATACAATTGTCTTTTCACGCCCAGATTTCACCTCTTACTTTCATCCCCTCACAAAATTCCCTCACTTTATTTCTCTCCTCTGTCTCCAGCCCCTCCATCAGTGATTATACATAACCCTGAAGTAATTAAGCTAAGAACACAAACGGGGATGCAGGTCATAAATAAACAACTGGAAGTGATATTAAACCATTGGGGAAGAGCGTTGGCAAGGGGAAACACATCGTCAGGAGTTTTTCAATGAACTCGGCTGAGTAGCACTTCTCACTTTCCACAAACTGTCTCTGTGGCACACGTCAGCGTTAGAAAGCCTTTTTCGTATCGAGCTGAGGATTATCAATCCTTAGATGATATGAACTACTTTGCATCATAATGATCTTACTGGTTTTATGCTTAATATTTTCAAGAAGCAAATAACCACAGCCACATGCATGACTTGCATATGCCAACTTCTAAAAGAGAAAATAAAGAGCTTGTAATATCACCTTTTGTAAGATCTAGAATAACAGCATTGCCATTTATTCAGACACTTAAAACAACCTCACCTTCTTATGCCTGCTGACAAGCAATCTTTTGCTATAATGTAGGTAATTGCAGACCCATCTAAGTAGCATGATCAAGCGTGATGATAGCAATGTTTTAAAGGATTACTTTGCCATTACTTTTGCCATCCCTAGAAGAGATTTGAAGTCTCAGTTTATTTTGAAAAGACCCTATGCATTTAACGAGTGAAAATGCACGAATAAGTAACTTATCGTAAGATATCATACGAACTGTTGTATATGGATATGTTGCATAACCTTTTTAAATTACTTTACTCTGATTCAATCATGCGCTGTTATTTAATTCGTGTATTGTTCCAAACTGTGGATTTGAATCCAAACGGCTTATGAAAAAATTTCCAAAGAAGCAAAAATATATATCACCAAAAATAGCAAAGTAAATGTGACAGTAAATATAGCCTTCCACCCATCCAGATCTCCATCATCTTCCTCTTCTCTCTCATCCTTCTGTTAGCGGGTCCATTAAAATCATAATGAGACTGTTGCCGTTTTTGGAGACTGAGATTGGGAGAGTAATTCATCCTATTCACTGAAAGCTAAATAATTGAAAGGGTGAGGGAGTTTTTGAGAAGGAGGCTGTGGTTGGTGTTGGGGCTTCAGATGTTATGTATAGTTTCATAGGTTGAGAGAGGACAGTTAATGCCATTCAAAACTGACACTTGTGTCAAAATCACAATCTTTTAATAGCTCAGGTTTTTTGGAAAATGTGCCAATACTTTCTCAGAAAGTTTTGCAGATGGTTTCGGAAAGGAATTATAGAGAGATGATGTTCCCAAGGGTGTGAATCTAATTTATGAATTATCCTGGAAATAGCTCAGATCATGACAGATAGACTTCACTGAGGTTATTGTAATTCTACTTTGGTTGAAATAGTACAATGTGTTCAAATCGTACTGTCCAGTACTATACAAGCCAGTTATCTTGGACTAAAAAAAACAGAGACACAGTTTCAGCTTTTCAGAGGAGCCAAAGAAAACAGAAATAAACCTACTTTGAGAAAAAACTGAAGAAGGTGCAACTAGCAGAGGAGGTGGTCCATGTATGGTAGTGCATACTTTTGTTTTTTGTTTATGTAGCAGTCTTTGACACATGTCAGGTGTGAAGTGGATGGGAGTTGCTTGAATTCACTAGAGAACTCTACAGTGGGTTTCACCAGTGGCATGTTTTCAGACAGACTGACACTGAATGATGATGCATATTATAGCATCGTTGCTTCAATGGCTACCTAAACAAGCTTGATCAGTCCGAAACAAGCTTCCCCAAGGAAGACAAAATAATGAAGTGTTATAGACCAGATAATGGTAGATCAGTCTCTAACAAAGTATCTTCTCTTCTTTCACCAGGAGCAGTTCATCAACCTGTCTAAGTATTCAGGCATCAATCAGGCGGAGCAGCACAAGTTTAAAGGCTAATGGCTCTCAGACTTACCCGCCTTGCCTTAGTCTTAGGATGAGATCGTAGTTTGTTTTAAAATAGGTTTTGTTTTGCTTTGCACTTGTTACATAACTTGCGTACACAGCATTACTTAAGTACGAAAGTTACATAACAAAAGTAGGTTATATTTGTCCACGTCAACTTTTTGGTTCACATGTGA
Source organism: Anarrhichthys ocellatus (assembly GCF_004355925.1). Taxonomy (NCBI): domain Eukaryota; kingdom Metazoa; phylum Chordata; class Actinopteri; order Perciformes; family Anarhichadidae; genus Anarrhichthys; species Anarrhichthys ocellatus. Next base: position 8,342,565 of record NW_022280035.1, on the reverse strand, counting down.
CACTAATGGCCATCTCCTGGTCTGTTTTTTTGAACCAACCACACTCCCCAGTATCCTGTAGTTGACTTTCTCGCTCTTTAGACTACGTCAGTTTCTCTGTTGAAACCCATACAGAAGCTTAAAGGGTGCAACAGTATAAGTGCAGAGGGGCACTGACCAAGCGTCTGTATACGATGAGTTGGTAGTGAGAACGAGTTTCACCTGAACCCAAACCATAACCATCTACAACTAAACCCCATATAAGCTTTGGCATGGTGGGATCTCGAGTAGCACACCCTGGTGGCTTAGGGGTCGAGGGGCCGTCCTGAGACTGTGGTGTCTGCGTTCCACCTCTGGCCGGGGACTTTTGTTAGGTGTTGTTCCCCATCTTTCTGTAATCTTGTTTCAAAGTTTGAGCTTATGTCACAGCATTTAGAGGCAGCAGCCAATTAGAAGATTGCAAAAACTTAAATTAGCCCACAAGCTAGTTAACTGCCAAACGTTGTTTTGGTCTCAGTCTTGCACGATTGATTCGGTGCAACTGTGGAGCCTCTGTTGTGTTTAGATCTGACACTGTTGCATTCTGTCTTGTCTCATCACTTCATCACTCCCTCTCTTTTCTTACATCTCATTTCATTTTAAGGAGTACATGAAGTGCTGTTGATAAAGGAGCGGGACTTAAATTATTTATAGTGCAGAACAACAGAGTAATATGGGATCAGTGCTGTGAGCCAGCGGTGGCTCTCAATCACAGAGTGCCCGGTGGAAATATCAATCAGCCCTCAGACAGTGAGTGATGGATTTACTGAGAGTTTAGACAGACAAGCCATGGCCCAGATGTATTGAGCAATATGACAAAAAGTTGCAGAGAAGGAATATATTACAATTTGGCCCTCTTCCACTTCAGTTGAATTTGTGAAGCATTGACAGCAGAAGACTGGTGTTAGTGGACAGCTAAATTAGATTTGTAACAAAATGGGTTAGAGCACACCATTTGTCCCCATTTCCATCTCTTACAAATCATTACAGATGGGCAAATGATACTGAAGCTCCGGAGCTTGTTTCACTGGTTTAATACAATGTGTTGGAGCTTGTGTCAAATGAGGATAACCACGTGACTGATGACGTCAGTAGCTTCAAACATCACTGGTGCTTCAGAAAGCGCTTCATTTAGTTTTACGGCACAGATGTTGGGTAAGAAGAGAGGAGAAATATTGAGAGGTATGGCGATGTATGCTAGACAGACATAACCATAAGTAGGCTATAAGAACATTTCCATCAGCTATCAAGTAAATACAATTGATAACTTTAATGAATATCATTCTCACATTGTGACTATGAAATATTACACAAATATCAACCGTGAAGTCAAAACACATGAGCCCTCAATGGACACTGGGCCTAAACTGCAGCATTAAGGTACATTAAGGTATTGTGTCAGTGAAAATATTCTACGTAGGATTTTTGGGCAATGCATTATTTTATATCTAACATATTGCACAATACCATCTACATTCGATGCAGCGCTTCTGATGGTATAGCGGTATGGTCTCTATACCATTACCTCCTTCCAGATACCGATACCTGATGCAGAGTATCAATCCCATACCAGTGCGCTACAAACATGTTGTTGTATTACTGGTGGTATTTTACAGTATAAAACATTGCCAGATTTATTTTGCTTACACTGATGACGTTAAGTGGCACAAGTAACTCACTGTCACCTGCCTGTTTAAAGTGACAAAGTTGTACAACCCTGAGTGAAGCTTGGTCCTGCCTCAACAAACGTTTCTGTAGTTTGAAAATCCTTAAGCAGTTAGTCTTTGCTCCTTGGGTGTAACTTTGCAAATAGTGTGTTGATTTGATGCTGATGAGGTCAGGTTTTCTTTTACAAATATAACTTAAACCTACATTGAGCTTTATCATCCCCTTGGAGAGGAGCTTCTGATGAATGTAAGTCTAATATTCACTTCCTTTTACCACTGGTTGGTCTCCACCAATTACTGAGTAACATCTCTGGCTGCTTGATGTTTCACTCTCTTCATCAGCTAGTTGCCAACTTTGCATCTCTGTTGTTCGGTGCTGTGCATGGAGAGTACATTGGGTTTATCAGAGCTTGGTTGCTGAAAGCAGCTGTGTTGTTGCTTGAAACAGTTTGGGTTTTTAGTGCTCATTTAGGTTATGTTTTAGTGTCAGTGCTTTAATCAACCCTAAGAGCTAATGGAGACTAAAAAGGTCAATACTATGCAGAGGTAAAAGTAGGCCAGTAGGTAGATTCAGTGCCAGGAAGAGGGTACAGCAGCTGCCCCAAGAAGACACATCAACATACAGTCAATTACCTCTGTTTAAAGGAGGTCATGATTTCTGCTGTCTGATTGTTTCTACGCTTATTATGACTTTCATTGACAATACAAGATTCATTTGATGTTGAAAAATTAGTTCCCTTCTGGCAAAATGCATGTGATCACGCCCTGAAGGAGGAACAACAACTCAAAAACATTGCTAACTTGTTGTTTAAGCAATGAAATACAACACATCTTCTTTGTCCATGTTGTTTTCATAGTACGACTCAAAGTTCATAAACTGGGGAAATGGGACCATCCAAGGAGCATGTGAATGCAACATGGTCTCCACTCTCCGAGTGCCGTTCTAGTTTTCTTACGAATTGCTTCTAAATTGTTCCATTTTCAGTGTGTTTGTGCCCAGCACAGACCTGCGGGTTATAATCTGTGCTTTCTGCATTTCCAAAACTGTTTAACATCAACTTCTGCTGCATCTGACAGGTGGGGTTTTAGCAAAAGTAAATTGACAGACAAAATAAGCTGAGATGTTTAATGTTTCAGTTCTTTTCCAACAACTCAGACAGCGGGTCAAACTAGCAATGCGACTTCTGTAACTCTGTTGTATATCTTTACTTCCTAAACATATGCAGTGCTTGTAAAATGTTCAACTGCTGTTGATGCATTTAGTTGTAATTTTCTTGTATTTAAAACAAAACAAATTAGTGTGATTTTGAAAGATTTGTCAAAATTCACAAATTATTCTTTGGCACTATATGATGTCAAGTCTGTCTAGTTCCTTTTTACACCATACAGGCTTCAGAAAACTGAATGTGTGTGTTCAAGGATGCGTGAAGCTGGGGGTGGAAAGAGAACAATATGAGGCAATGAAAGTTGGAGTAGTACCACCAAGAACTTCAATTTCACCCCTACTGCAGACTTGGGTGATAATTCTTCACATAAAACTCAAAACAGCTCAGTCATTATTGTTTTTAAATGTTCCAAATATTTAGGAGTAACTACAAGAGATATTCCCTCCATCATTGACTTTTGCCATATAATTCCCCTTTTCTAAGGCTTTTTATGAACTCAAAAATCAATGCGTTCCTCCCTCTTTTATCTGATATTGTTGTATTCTACATCTACACACACATAAAGGTACCAACAGATATTTTGGCAAGGGAGGGGTGCGATATCAAACACTCATTGAGCACTCTTCTGGGAGGCTTCCAGGTATGACTGTGTTAGTGGAAGGATATAAAGCGATGTGCTGCTGGAACTAAAACAGTCTCTAAACCTGATCAGCTTTTCTTTTAGCTCAAAACATTATGAGCAGTGTATGTGGCTCAAGTCTTTAAGAGGTACCTCATGTTACCCTCTCCCTGCTGAATTAAACCCTTCTCTTATACATCTACTACATCTTCTCTGCTTCTAATTCAGGGAAGAAACTCTACGTTTTTTTAACCTCCATACCTCTGTATTTTGACATGAATATTTACCCAAATCGCTTGTGTGACTTTGTGCAAATAGTGAAGCAAATACATTTTTGTTCAAAATTGTGGCCATCTAGCAGAACTATTAAAGCCCGTCATTTTTGCTATTGTCATTGTCTGGCAAGGTTCAACAGGCATCTATGATCGGCTCAGTCGTTATTTGAAGCAGCCCTCAACAAGTCAGTGAATTATCAAATTGTTAAAAATTGTCCTTCACCCGGACCTGAATGGACAAATCATTTGGTATATTAAAAACATGGCAAACCTTAAGACAACTTAACAACTTAAAACATTTTCTGGATAAATCTAGGACATGCAATTTTATATTTGTATATACTGTATTATAAACACCTTTGAAAGTTTTGTATCAAACAAAGTTATTTTAATCCAAGCCATGAACTTTTCCTAAACTTTTAACCAAGTAGTTTTGTTGTTACGTCATCAGGCAAGAAGCCACGTGGGCCAATCAGATATGTGCAATCACACATTCCCGGTAGATTCCTTTGCAACATGAACAGAAAATGTCTGTTTACATGCAGATGGTCATGATAGACGACAACATAATTGTTGTTAGTAACTTGAGTTGTATAATCATTGCTATAGGAGTAAAGCTCTCTGCTGTGTTTTGGTGTCTGATAAGCCCTCAAATTGATGGAGCTATGTGTCAATCCAGCCTCTGTGGATCGTATTTCATCATCTCACCGGCACCTTTAGAAACATGTCCACAGTAATGCAGCCTCTTGCATTTTTTAAACAGTCCAACTTTTGGTGTGATTGCCCCTAAAGTCCACATATTTAGAACCCAGTCAAATACGGGCCACGTCTGGCTTACGTTTGGTCGCGCGTTGCAAAGCACACTGTCACTGTCAGCCACAATGTGCCCGAAATAATTATTAGCTCCTTTTGGTTTTTATACTGTTCTTCTTTGGGAGAATAAAAATGTCAGCACAAAAGACCTGCAATCTGGCATGCAGTCTGTTACTGTACACGATTGAGTAGATGGTGTGTCTGTGTATTTTTAACGTTGCATGTACATGTTTAGTTACAGATCAATTTAGATAGATTGATTCCTTGCTCTTATTTTCCACTGTTTCACTGTAAAAAAAGACTTTTCTTTGATAAGTCTAACCCTTATCCTTTCCCTTATGTCATTTTTCATGCACAAGGCATATTTGCATAAATGCCTGCATGCTACAAAATATAAAAATTAGTCCGTAATTCCCTGAGTGTGTTGTAAACACAGCAGCTGTTTTGTTTGTGTGGATGGCTGCAGCTCTGCTCTTCAGTCCTCTCAGCCCTGCAGCGAGTCTCAGTAAGAACAAAATCCTAATGAAGGGTTGAGTAATTACTACTTTTAATATATGTTATAATGGGATTAAAACGATCCCACATCCTCCCCCTGCCGTCCCCCACCAACCCCTTCTCTCTCTCTCTCTCTCTCTCTCTCTCTCTCTCTCTCTCTCTCTCTCTGTCTGTGTGTGTGTGTGTGTACCTCGGTCTATCCTCTGTGTTCATTATATATTTCAGGCTGTCTTTATGAATCAATTGTTGAGACAGTGAGCTCTCGAGGGCCAGTCAGCTGGACAATATACGTTGTGTGTTTTTATGTGTGTGTGTACACTTGTAGCAGACAGTATGTGTAGAGTTTGTACAGTAGGTGATTCTACTTGAATGTTTCTTCTTCTTTTTTCTGTGTGTGTGTGCGCGCACTCTGAACAGCATGCGACTAAACAACAGAAAGTGAACATGACAGCTGCCATGCTGCACAATCTCTCCTCGGATGAACCCCACGCACACACACACACACACACACACACACACACACACACACACACACACACACTTGGACCACTATTATGAGGACCTTTCTAGGGATAATACAGTGCTAGCCCCCTTACACTCAACACTAACCTAAACCTAATTCCAGTAAGCGCCATTATTAATCAATTAATCCATCAACACAAAAATGATTAAACAATTTTTATAATCCCAAAGAGAAACAATAATTAACTGGACTGTAAATTCAGTAATAATAGTTACATTTGGCTTCAGGAAATTGTTATTTTATTGATTTTTCACAATCACGCTGCAGAGATCACATATCTCGTCTGGCTTGTAAAACATTGCCGGGGAGAGGGACGTCTGGAGTGCCCCTCGACACTAAGCCTGCTGCCTCCTCAACCTGTCCCTGGATCAACAGATGATAACTTGCATCGCTGCCGATATGAATAGTTTAGATGCTAAATATTTTCCTATTGTTTATTCGTCACCTCGTCTGTAAAGGCCTTTAAGCTTCAAAGAGCTTTAAATAAGTGAGGACTGGACAAAATGCCCAGACTTTCTGAAATTGAACACTTCTGAAGGACTAAAACTAAAACCTGTCCTCACATCAACGCACACATACCCAAGCATTCAGAGGCATGTAACACTATCTTGTGAGGACATCGCTGTTCTGTACAGTCAGCTTGCCTAACCCAGCATGTCTAACCTTAACATTAACACTGTGTTACTGGCCTTTCTGTTCTCTTCTCATCTCCAACTGACTATAATGAGCAGTGAAAGACTGCAGTTGTCACTTTACACAAAAAAACAACAACAAACAAACATATAAACTAGAGAGAGCCGTCTCTTCTGCAGACATTTCCCCTGTTATGGGGGCGAATCTGGTTAACAGTCATCGCTTTAATGAAAAATAACCTTCTGGTGAAACAGCCATGGCAGAGAGTCCTGCCTTCTTTTATTCCCATTGGATGCTGAGAAGAAACACTTTAATTGTTTATCATCTTTTTGATGCAATACACTTTAAAAAAAAAAAAAATGTAGTTTCAGGATTACAGAAGCAAGTTGCTTAGCCATGGTCTGCTCAAACCAGCAGAAGTTTATTTTAAATTACAGTCAGGAAGGCTTGGGGAACAGGCCTGAGAAAATAGACATATCCAGCGTAGCTAAACCCATTCTTAACTGCAGCTAGGCTATTGTTAAGTTTGGAGAAAGTAATTTGATGAATCACTTTTATCAAATTGAGAATTTTGTTCTGAGGATTTTTTTTTTTTAGGGTGATGTCATCTGAAAATATGATGACAGGCAATCAAAGCTTCTTCTCACCTCAATAGAAGCTTCAAATGTTGTGGTAGCCTACAGCCCTAATTTAAATACAACTTGTTTCTTTTTTTTTTAGAGCGAGCAAGAGAGTGATTTGAGTCGAGCGGGGTGAAATCTGAAATGAGCGAGTGTAGAAAACATCTCTGGGAGCAAGTTGTGAGAATTCTCATACGTCCACTCTGCTTTAATGACCTGCTCTCCAGATTACTTCTTTTGTGAAAATTCATGATCCCCAGAAGATGAATTCTACCGTTTTGGTGACCTCAAATTGTAATAGAACTTATTATTGAACCTCTTGGTTCTTCTGAAGGAATCTAAAAAAAAGCAATGATTTGAATTCCAACACAAATTGAATATGCAAGTATTAATTTTCTACTGCCTATTCACTTGTTCAACACTTTAATAATGGTATGTAATCACTATAGCAGCTTTAAGAGAGGCTTAAGACTCATAACTCCCACTAAAATCTTGACATACATTCATGTTGCAATGACTTTCAAGCAATAAAAGCTAAAGATCATGAAAACTCTGATAGGAGAATCTCTCACATCAGAAATATATTTGCTGTTTTTAAAACCAGATGTTTTACAACTTCAGTCAACAAGTACCACCAGGGAACTCGTCATTAAAGGCTTATTTTGCATTATGATTATGGAAGTCTTAAACAAAAGGCGTAATGAATACTTCAGGTTTTATTTTGCTGAATGAATTATTCACTGTTTGCTTCATTAACACCAATGAATTAACTCCAATTCCTGGGGATTGAGGAGATTCCTCAAATCCATCTGTGTTCCCAGTACTGTTCTAGAGAAAACAATCACAGAATTGTCTGTCTCTATGTCATATCTATCTATTTATCTTATCTGTCTTATCTGTCTTATTCATCTTATCTGTCTTATTTATCTTATCCATCTTATCTATCTGATTCATCCTGTTTTATCAATCATATTATCTAATCTATCCTATTTTATCGATCTATCTTATTCATCTTATCTGTCCATCCTATCTATCGTATCCCATCTTATCTATCTTATCTATCTTATCCATCTTATTTATCCTGTCTTATCTATCTATCGTATTCATCTATCTTCGCTATCAAATTATCACAGATAATCTTCACACTGCTGTTTTGCTGTGTTGGTTTATCCACCTACAGCCCTCTGCTGTGAGAAATCATATTTATAAATGTGTTAAAAATGCAACGTTATTGCCTCTAGGATACTGTGTGTATGTGTGCATGTCTAATTGCAATCCTGCAGCATCCATGTTCATATTTAAAATTGTACACTTTTAATTGCAATATGTACTATGCTCTAATAGTCATTGCCCAAAATACTTTTGGTCTCTACATCTAATTTATCCGTTCATGACAACGGTATACATTTTATAACTTACTCGTTTAAGGCTTTAACATATGCATATTTAAGGGCGTGGACAGTTTGAGTGACAGGTGGGTGCCATCTCAGGTTGTTCACCGCTAGATGTCTCCTCTGGTGTGTTGACTTGACCGCCAAAGATCCACCTCTTTGGCTATTTTTAGATTAGCCAGGATTTAGGCTAGTTCGCCATTGCCAGGATAGTGACGGCCGGAGCCACCCACTTTGAGCTTCAAAACGGCTGCTCGGAAACTTATGGGTGACATAACGGAGAGTATACATCCACATTATGTACGGCCTTTGATTTACACATATAGCTGTTATGTGCACTCTTTCAATACAAGTTCAAAAAGTCTTTTATGTTCGCTTTCTATTTACCAAATTGAAATGTTTCAGAACTCTCTATCTTCCACTTCCCACGACATTATAACACATTAATTACATTTTTTTGAGCGTTTTAGTTTGATAAAAAAAATGATTATTTGATTGTTCCCAACAAACCTATTTGGTAAAATGAAACAGAACATTTGTAGACATCTGTTTATGAGAAAAGTTAACATTCAAATACTATTGCCCAAAATCAACATATGAAAATTCTTCAGAAAATCTTAAGACATTTATCACATTCACTCCCCAGATTATCTCCTGTATATTGACCTTGTTTGCTACGGGTATTAATCTGCGTGAGGTGTAGCCATGTGTTGGTATATTGAGACGGTAACTTCCGTCCAGTCAACACTCAGGAAAGTAAAATCTGGGTAACTGAACATGACTTGATTTTTACAAAAAAAGACAGGAGACCAAAAAGCACAACACAACATTTTACTTGGGTTTTGCAACAAAAAAAAAGAAAAGAAAAAAGCATACTGCTTGTGTTTGTTAGAAGCAATTTAATAACATAAAAGCTGAGAAGGAGCCTCCAGCCTGATCAGCCTGCTCAGCCTGGATGTTCTCTGATGAGGAGGCAGAAAAGTCTGCTGGATGGATTTACGAGGGTGAAGGGGCAGTAATGAGCTAATGGACAGCTCTCCGCTCAGCAGTTTGTATTCCATTCACATACAGCTGTCAGCTGGAGCCCACATAACTGCACACTTGTTTGGCTGCTGGTGAAACAAAGACTGTTTCGTTATCACTTCACAAAAGATTCGATATTTCACATATAAGACTTGAATGATACTTAACGAGTTGAAATGAAGCTTTATGTTTTCCTTTTTCTCGTTCAACTGAAGTTGACAGTCAAAAAAGGATTCAATGTTCATTCACATTCAGTTAAAATGTGATTGCCTTTCTAAATCAATTCAAGAAATATCCTTAAAAGTGGCGTCATTGTGTAACATATTGTTTCAGTTTAATAGCCACATGGTGAAAAACAAAACAAAAAACTAGCCACTGTCTGTACTTTAAAAGGTCATTAGTGCTGATCATGATTTATTTAGTAGAACCATGGAGACAGAATGGACCCAAGAGTAACCTTAGTCTCAGGAAAATCTCAGGAAATCTGCATTTGCCCTGACTATTATTTATTTCTCTTTGTCTATCGATGTTATTTGCTCTGATTTGATCAAACTGAAATGGTTCCCACAGACCCTTCATACATTTAAACACATCAAGCTGATAATGGGATTCAGCCATTCCTGCTTAGAAATACAAAGTGAAGCAGTTTTTGAGAAAGCTGACATTTTGGGATACTGAGGGCTCTCTCAGATCAGTGTAGGCTCAGTGTAATTCTCCATGCTATGAATTACTTTAAAGAACTGAGTTTCATGGACTCCTTTAATGACTCCACGTGAGTTTCTGTTTCCTCATAATCCTCTTACTGATGCTGAAAGTGAAAGCTTCAGGATCTTCAGTTTGTTTATCTGACCACAGAAAGTCATGTTGGCTAATCAGCATTTGAGCTAAATTAGTACGGGCAGAGTCCGTTTAGTTTAGTGTTTTTGTCAATCCAGCCTTCAGGTTTCTGTCTAAATTTTAAAATTTCCTTTAAGCTTTCTTTTGAGCTGTTTTTTTTGCAAGATTTAAATTTCTCATCCTTTCTTTTCTGTCAAAATATGAAGATTTCTTTGAAGATTTGTTCAGAGTTTCTTCTCAACTTTCTGGGATTCTAGGTGTCATATGCATTTACGTATCTTTCAGTTTTGAGGTAAATGTTTTTTCTACTGGATTTATTTTTTGACGCAAATACATTTCTGATCATAATCCGTGGAAGTCTGATTAGGGAGTAGGTTGTGTTGGTGGATGGTTAAAAAAAAAAACACCGGACTTTCTCAAGAAAACCAAAAAGTCAACGTTGACTTTTCTTAATTCACGTCCTTAAACTTAAATATCATAACAAGCATGCTTATTTTAAGCCAAACCGTGATTCACTAAGTATTTTTTTTGTTACAACGTTAACCATGTGTTTAAAACTGCAAAAGTAATCCGGGAGAACATTTTGCAGTTTAGTTGTGTGGGAATGTAATTTTAGTGTTGGCCAAATAAATGTAAATTAGGGGAAAGAAAAGGTTTTCAAAATAAATGTAATTGAGACTCTACATTTCTGCTTTATTTGCATAAATAAGCCAACAATATTTAATAATAATAATAATATTGTTGGCCAGTCCACGTGAGGGACATTTGTCTGCAGCAACCTGGGAGCTTAACAGACTCCAACCGTATGGATGCACAAAGTTGCGCATTCATTATGCAACTCCCGTCTTTTCTGTCACTCTCCACTGAAAGTTACCAAGCATTTAAAAACAAAATGAAAATCATTATTTTAGAAATGGTGGTGGACTGGTGCAGATGTTTTAAGAGTCGCTCTGAAGCTCGGAGTCTGCGAGTGTTCACCAAAGTGTATCACAGCAGCAGCAGCACTGATCTGAGACCTCTAATTAGCTCCCTGTGCTCTCAAACTCGTAATGACCCTCATTTGTCAGGGAATGTGCAGCTTGTGAGCGATACAACAGAGTGTGTGTTGAGGTGAAGCAGAAGGAAGAGAACTGCGACTCCCAGGGAACAGAGTGGATGTGCACTCCCTGGTCTGATGGGGGCGCTCTAATTAAAGGCCAAAACATAATTTAAAAAGGATATCTCAAACACGACAGGTGTAAGTGGAAAGTTATGATGCAATTTATGAGGTTTGATGGTTGAACACACTGCTCCAATTAAACAGATCACTGTAAAAAAAAATATTATTTTCCTGTGAACACGGAAGTTTATTTTGAAGGGACACTGTGTAATACGCCTTAGCTGACATTCTGTTCCTGACCAGTCCAAAACACTAGAGCGTCATAGTTTGAAGAGTAGGGCCACGGAAAGAGCATCTGTACTGTGTACTTTAGCACTGTCACGAATGCAAACAATATTTATATGTGAATTTCCAAAAGTAGATTTATATTATAACAATGTTGTTTATGTTGCTGATTCACTGTTTGTCTGTTGTTTTTCGGTAAATTCATTAACTGCACATTTGCGATAATAATTTGAACATCATACAGTATCAACAAAGGATGGCCTTGCAGTATTGGCTACTTTTGAAGCCCTGTCTTCCAGAGAAGTCCTCTGCTCACATGTTCCTAAACAAAGTGGTGATAACGCAAACTACTGTTGGGGCTCAATCCAACAATGACATGCGTGGGGTGGACCCCAGGGCCCACTGCACTGAGGTGGAATTTCTTATAGTTTGAAGTGTTTCCCTGGTAACAGCAATATCTGTATGTATTGGACATATTTTGGTAATGATATGCTATTCCTTTGGGTTATAGAGCAATTTATTGTTTTTGTATTTTCCTACCTTGTTGTGATGGTAGACTGTATTGATACTCTTACTCTATATGTTTAGCCTGAATGGCTCCAGTGGTAATCATCCCCTAACCCTGGCAGGAGTCATTAAGAACTTTTATAAACAACTACAAACTATATTTAATTCAGAGTTGTTGTGAAAAACTTTGCATATAACTTTTTATTCTACAATAAATAATGAGAATGTGACAGCGTTTTCTACTCAATGCAGAAACTCTCTGTTTTTCTAAAGTGTGTCAGAGTCAGAGCTGTGATGATCTAGGTTCTCTAATTAGCTCCCCTTAGTCTCAGGCTCATAATGGGTAAGGTTTATCAAAAAGATTATTCAGACAAATCTGTGTATTTTTGATATATGATGTGAAACAAAGAACTAACACTTCCAGCTTTGAATTAAACAGCACTGAGCCGTTATAAATCATCTAGGGGAGTAATTTTAGTCTCTGTTGTTCAGACCGTTTAAATGTCTGAAATATGTGGGTGTACAGATGTTATAAATTGCTGCTATTGAAGGAGATTGTATGAAATTGAGGCTGAACTCTTTTTGAGATTCAAAGGACACAAACCTCATCTCAGATCATTTCATATTTCAAATTCAGTCCATTAATGAACAGTTTCAGGATAAGTTCTACCAGGATATTCAGAGTTAGAAAGTTCCTGTAACATGGCCTTTTGTTGTTATTTCAGAGCATATCAGGGCTCTTCGTGCAGCCTCACCCATTTGCCAAATCTTGTTAATCTCCACACCAGAGCCAAACAGGGCCAGGACCCAAAACACACTGCGATGGGATTGCTGCTGAGGTGGTTCATGAGTGCGGCGATAGCTTCAGATTAACAAACTGGGCTTCGTATCTTGTTCCACAGATATTTTGGATTGAGCACTGTTCAGATAAGCCCTGTTTTGCGCCAATGTGGAAACACAGTGACTGATTGGTTTATTGAGGGCAGTGAAGCGCAGAGCCGTAATTCACCAAAGACTTTTATTGCCTATTCTGCACAGAGTTTATGGAATCTTTTCAATTAGTACGGTCACTGCTGTAAACAGACTTGGTTGTTCGGTCTCTTGTCAGCTTCATGCATCACTGCTTCGTTAGAATCTGAGAAATGCACTTTAAAGGCCTCGACGTTAAACAGTTGCTGGTCTGGGACCAGCTGAGGAAGAGGAGACAATACTGAGGAATAAACTTCCCTCTTTAAGAGTTCAAGGATAAGTGTGGTATGTTGTCTTAATTCTTAACAAATCCCATGAAAAGACCAAACAACAATGAAGAAATCCAACCAATAAGTATTGTGTGTATAAGCCTGATATATCTTTTTCCTCTGTGCCGAAGCGCTATTGCTGTCTAGAAACAATTAAAAACACATTAATGAGCCACAGTGTTGCACTGGGTGACATGTTCCTTCATTACCATGAACACACAAACTGTAGTTTGTTCAGACACAATCCAATAAACACAGTCCTGCTACTGGAAATACTCACCATCAAAGGCACTATTTCCTGAATTTCACCAATTCTTTTGAAAACTAAATTATCCAGTTTTAGCAAATTACTACTGTTAAAAATAAACAATGTGTATCAACTATATGTCTGTGACCCATTTTAAATCAATTTAACATGTTCCTTCATCTTTCCGCTGTCTGTAATGAATACACCAAAAATACTTTTTCTTCAGTAGGAACCATTACGCAGGAAAGTTGAAAGATACAGACTACAATGCTGTTGCTTTTGGTCCCATAATGACTTATCATATTTGAAACTATTCTCAATTCTGAAAGATGCATTTTGCAAATAGTCGTCACTTTGCATCTTTGTAGTAACTTTGGGACACTTTGTGATTGTATTCAATGTGTGTTTTTGGTAATGTTGTGTCTATCAACAGTCATTTTGCATCTTCTTGTAATAGGTTTGCATCTCTGTATTAATTTTGTTATTTTGTCAGATCAGAATCAGAAACGGTTTATTGCCAAGTACGTTTACACATACAAGAAATTTGGCTTGGTGATTGATGCACGGCAATAAACAGTGCAATATGAGACATAATTTAAAAATTTAAATGTGAAAATTTACAATAGTATATAATGAACAAGCAAACAACACAGGGGAAAAACTGTGGCATCACCCTTTAACCTTTCTGTTCCACTGAGGCAGCGTATTGTGGTTTTTCTGGAGAGCTCATAAGAATGTATAGGCCTACTGTCAGAATGTGAAGCAGGACAAGACCTCAGCAAACCCTTTCTCTCGATAAATTAAACCAAAACATGTTGCTGTGAGTTACTTTCATGAAGACTGCTGAGTGCTTTGTCTCGCAGTCTCTCATCGAATAAAGGAGGGTCATGATTCAATGCACAGCACATTTATTGTCTGGAGGGAGATTCATCTCGCAGGAGCAGCACAGGAAACGTTGGACAGGATGCCGGTTTACAACATTCATAGTAGGCTAAACATGACGAGTCCCCTCGGCGACAGCTAGTGCCAAGTCAGAAACTGATACTCTGCCTTATTAACCGCTTTAATATGAGTTTAACAACAGTCTTGTCATGTGCAGCAGCGTGCTGCAGAGGCAGCGCAATGTAACTGGGAGAGGTTTTTTATGGACAGCAACGCAAACTAAAAACCCTGCAGGTCAAAAATGTTTGCAGAACGCTGAATGTCCTGAAAATATCGCGCGGTGTCATGGTGTTAAACGCGCTGTTAGTAATGATGCCTCGCAATTAATTGGCTGATGATGAGGCTAGTTATGATGTAATCTCTCTCACTCTCTCTCTCCTGCACACAGCCAGCCCCCTCCCTTCTCTCTCTCTCTCTCTCTGTCTCTCTCTCTCACGTATCCCCACCTCTTTCTCTGTCTTTCTCTCCTATCCTAACCAACATGGCCGCTAAGTCGGATGGAGCAGCGGTGTCTGTGGAAGATGACAACACGCCCAGGAGCCTCTCGGAGCCGGGGAACCCCACCACCCGGCCCCGCTGCAGCGCCGCCGGCGGGAAACCCTACACCCTGCTGGACTGCTGTTGGGTGCTCTGCGCCCTGCTCGTCTTTTTCTCCGACGGCGCGACCGACCTGTGGCTGGCCGCCGACTACTACCTGAGAGGTGACTACTGGTGGTTCGGCTTGACGCTCGTCTTCGTCGTGGTGCCCTCCGCTGTCGTCCAGGTATTGAGTTTCAGGTGGTTCGTGTATGACTACTCGGATCTGAGCTGCGGGGACGGAGCAGCGAGCGGCAGCGGCACCGGCGCGGCGGCGGCGGCAGGCGCGGCATGTGAAGCAGCCACGGCAGGCGACCACACTTTAAGCACCAAGGACAGCAACCAGCGCGGTGGGAGCGCGGTGGTGGGCAACGCTGCGAATGCCACCCCGGTTTGCACATCCTCTGTCCTGTCTGCGACGGCAGGGACAGTCGGAGCCCCCCGGAGGTGCTGCATCGTCTGCATGTGGGTCTTTCAAACCGTGCTTCACGTCCTGCAGCTGGGGCAAGTCTGGAGGTAGGACCGCTGGGGGTGGTGTGGAACAGGAAGGGTGTGCATGCATATGTGGTGGTGTGTGTTTAATATGTGCGTGGTGCACATGTGAGTATTGTATTCCCAAGTGTTGGAGACATGTGTGTGTGTGTGTGTGTGTGTGTGTGTGTGTGTGTGTGTGTGTGTGTGTGTGTGTGTGTGTGTGTGTATATAGCATTTGTAGCATTCACTTTCACACAACAGTGATAGTAAATAATTACTGGCTTTTTGCCCATCTTCCTTTCTTGTCCTGGTTGTGACAGAATCTGGAGGGTTGCTTCCAGGCGCCTGAGCTCTATAATACTCAGTTTCATTCTCTTGTACCTCTGTTTCTCATGGTCCGGACAAGCTGACAGGAATACCATCAAAGCGCTGGCTGCTTGTCACGTTAGTGATCTTGAAACTGAATCTTTTCTTCCTCCACACTCAGTGAGATTGATAAAATGTAAAATGAGAGGAGGCATTGGCAAAATCTTTAAGGCAGCATTCCACCCACAGCACATCCACACTAATGGTCCTATCCTGTGCTTTGAAGTGTGTGTGTGTGTGTGTGTGTGTGTGTGTGTGTGTGTATTCCCCAATGGATATGTGGTTGGCTTAGAGTAAAGTCCTCCTGAGCCACGTTCACTTGATTTGAGATAATGTGTTTGACTATTTCAGACTGTAAAACATAATTAACATCACAACACCTCAGGTTCACACACACATTGTGAATTTGTCAGTACATCACACATGTGGTACTCTACAGTATGAAACCACAGTACATTAAGTCTTTAACAATCAAAATCACATGAAAATGTCCTAAAATAAATGTAGTTTATTAAATAGGCAATAAAATGGCAGAACAACTTGATGTACAAACATGTTAACTAATATTTTTCATAATGACAAAAATATTATTATGTGCATCAAGTCTGAGCAGTTTTAAGACTCATTCAAGAGAGAGTCCAAGACCGAGACCAAATGTGCATAGTGAGAGCCAACAATATGGGTTGGGTCCTTCGGTGTTTGACAGTGATTGTGATCAGAACAGGAACAAAATAAGTGCTTCAATATCTTCATAACAACTTAGAAAAATCTATAATACATATTATATACGATTTTATTGGAAATACAACATACGTATACAATATTACAAGCTACTAGTGTTGGTCAAGTACTGTATTTAAGGTGCTTGTATTTGATTTGAGTATTTACATTTTCTGCTACTTTTTAGTTCAACTCCACTCAATGTAAGAGAGAGATATTGTACCTTTTACTCCACTACATTTAATTGACAGCTGTAGTTACTTTTCATGTTAACAGTCAACATAAAAACCATATGATCAGCTTCTAAAATACAATGTATTGTGAAAGGTGAAACCAGTGGTTCCCAACATTTTTGGCTTGTGACGCCATACATAGGGACAAAGAAAGCATATTTTTCTTCTCTACTTCAGTAAAAGTACAGGAGTATATTTACATCATGGTATTGGTAGTTAATCAAATGTTCTGAATATTCTTTCCACCATTGCAATGAAAGTATATCTTTATGTACATTTGTGGATAAAACTATACTTCTACACCTGCACTGTAATATTGAAGAATTTTTGGTGAACCGACACCTGACTGACAGCAGAGCAGCCTGTCTAGGCTGTCAAGAGCAGCTACTGATGTTAGGCAGGGAAACTGATAAACAAAGAAAAAGGAAAGAAAAAAATCCAACTGGACTTGGTCAAGACCAAAGAGTGAAACAAGTCAAGAGTTGAAACACCCACGAGACTGAGACAAGTCTGAGATTGAAAAAAGAAACAGACCAGACTTGAGCAATGCAGGAATAATATACAAGCGTTGCAAACAACAATGTAACCTACTCCAGAAGCTTTTGAAAAACACACAGTCACCACTTTAAAATCCATGTCCTACCCAGCAGCGTCATTATTTTTTTATTGAATTTGATATTTTCGAGCACCAGTTTAACGGGAGTCTTTTATTTTCTGCTTGTTCGTGTTCTGTGAATGTGGAAAGCTGGTGGAGTAAGTTGTGTGTTACAAGTTGTGTCAACTTTTTGGAAAACAGAACATGGTGTAAAAAATATACATGACAAGCTGTCGGTACCTTTTGAACTTGACTCTTTGCTGGTCAAACTCAGACAGCAGAGCAAAAATGGTTAAGGGCCTTGCTCAAAGAGTAGGATAAAGGATCAAATCACAGACCATCCTGCTGAAATGTCCTTCAGCCTACTGCTCCAGGGCTACAGCTGACCTCTGACCTCTCTGTGATGGTGGAAGAAGATAGGAAACTACAATATGGGATGTTAAGGGATGTTACCTGAACTAATTAAAAAATGGAGCATGTGGGAATTCACACAAGCATAATTACATGCAGATTCGGTAATGAGCTGCATTAATGAACAACAATAAGATGCTGAGAGGTGGAGAATGAGCATGAGTTGGTTTTAATGTGATAGTTGCAGCCAGGAGAGTTGCTCAGTGTGACTGGGATTTGAGTGTGACTCCAGTTACAAATTTAATGAGCTGAGATGTATTCAGCACCTGTGGAAATGGCTCGCGAATTTCACCTGCAGCCAAACAGTCCAATTTCATATTTATTTTCCCTCCACTGTGATTCAAATCTGACCTAATCAATGTGAACTGCAAAATATCCTGTGTTCCCAATTCACATCTGCACCACATCATTGGCTCAATAAAATCAAATCTTTCAGTGAGAAACCTACGTATAAAATGCATTGTAATACTCAAAACGGGAATTTGTTGACTCATGTCAATCACCTGAGAAAATGTGCCATCATTTTGCAATGTAGCAGCTGGGCTGAGCAGAGAGAAAGAAGAATGGCTGAACGAAAGGTAACTTGAATGGCATTTGGCCTAAATTTCACTAAAATGCCCACTGACTGCTTAAACCAGTCAGCAGACAAAATGTTGGCATTGTACAATCCTGCAAACCATAGGGTACATTGAACGTGTCTGGACAAAAACATGCAGGGAAATGCATAATGAATCGTCAAAATTGTGAAACAATTCATTAGGTTCACGCAACAAAACTACTTGGCGAAGGTTAGAATTAAAGTCATGGTTTGTGTTAAAATAACGTAACAATGTACTGTTACAACATAATGTAACGAGTGTAAAAATACAACTAGACAAAAAATCGCCCTTTTAGCATACTCGTTTATGTACCACGATGTAACAAGTGTAACAACGTTAGGTACACAACGTTAGGTAAACAACGTGAGGTAAAACAATGTTAGGTAAAACAATGTTAGGTAAACAACGTGAGGTAAACAACGTGAGGTAAAACAACGTGAGGTAAACAACATTAGGTAAACAACGTGAGGTAAACAACGTGAGGTAAACAACATGAGGTAAAACAACGTGAGGTAAAACAACGTGAGGTAAAACAACGTAATGTAAACAACGTGAGGTAAACAACGTGAGGTAAAACAACGTGAGGTAAAACAACGTGAGGTAAAACAACGTGAGGTAAAACAACGTAATGTAAAACAACGTAATGTAAAACAACATTAGATAAAAGCACATTAGGTAAAACAACGTTACGTAACAAGCGTGAAGTCAACGTATACTTTGGTTTCATAAGAGACACGGATAGTGGTCTTCTGGGTGAAAGCCCTGTGTTTGTTTGTAACCTACCGTAGACAATTTGTAAACACCTGTAATAGCATGTAACCTACCTTCAATAACGTTGATATTCTACGTCACTTGCTTCCGAACGCAAAAACGTCCACATTCATCGAATCAGTGGTCTTTATAAACTTTTAATGCCAACATGTTTCCCTGTCGTCTAGGCTGTTGACAAATCGTGTTTGCCAGAATCGATTTTGGCAGTAAAATAATAGGCTGTACCTTACATGTATTCATCATAACTCAGAGAGTCAGGAGGGGTATTTTAGATGCGTTTGCTGTGATTTTCTATCCCTTTTCTCCGTCCCTGGCTGCCTACAGCCCCATTATATTTTGCAGAGACCTTCCTCGCCACAAACAACACAGCTTCAGTCGACTCGTGTTTATGTTTTCCTGACGAGCACTTTTAATGGTGAAGTTTTTTTTATCCTTGTCTCTGCAGTGTAAATTTAGTTAGAAGCATCAGATGCATCTTTAATCAATATATAACCTTTATTCATTCATAGTAGATTAGCAGCATCTTGTGTTTCTGTCTCCCTGTTGCATGTTTTAATATTCAGCCTGTTTATACTGAACACTGATGTCATGGGTTTAAAAACCTCTTTTCCATTTTTGTTTTGCATCTCTCTGTCATTCATTAAAGGATAATTAAAGTAAATTCTGATAAAGAAACAGGGCAGCTAGAGATCACACTCTGTTTCTATCTTTTCCACACAAATATTATAATAATTTAAATTCCTTTCCAGATATTTCCTGCAGCAGTGCAAGGGCAGAGGGTTTTTCAACATTGACAACCAAACTAAATGGTTTAAATCATCCAATCTTGGGGGAAAAGTCCTTCTCAAAGGAGAAAAACAGACCAGTGTCAGTAGCCACGGCAGCAGGGCAGAGCCAATAATGCATTGTAGTACGAAGACAGGTTGAGGTTTGAATCAAGGTCGACTCACCTTTACTCGACAGGAGACTCGCTCTGCTGTTGATATCGCTTCCTCCATCTACATTTGAAATCCACAGCTGAAAAGCAGCAAGGTCACATCTCTTTATCTGGTAGGTTGTTGAAAGGCGTTCTGGGAAATGTAGCGAATTTTTAACTGAATCTGATGAAGCACTTTGGGAGAATGTGGATCACACAAGAAGAGAATGTTTGCACCTAATCACTGGTGATCTTGATGTAGTGTGTGTCTTGTACTGTAAAAAGATGAATTGATGTTGTATTTTAAAGACTTTAAACTGATAACAAATACAATGTCGGTGTATTAATTCAATGCATTCTCATTCCAGACTAGTCAAATACCAACGCATTGGTCAGTGGCCCGAAGCTTCAAACTGTGACGCTTTAAGTACCTCTTTAGCCTCACTTTTTGGACGTGGCAGGGACGGCGTGTCAACATTCTTCACATGCATTGTGTCTTTTTAAAATAGACTTCAGTCTTCACAGGAAGTAAGGTTTAGGCAACAACACCACTTAGTTAGGTTGTGGTTGCGCTGGCCATCTGTTTACATTGGAGTTAGTTGAAAGCCCAGTGCGTTGCATACAGAAGCTAAAGGCTGTGTCGATACCTGACTACGAGGGGTACTGACCAAGCTCCAGTATTTTACAAGTTAGAAGTGAATACTACTACTATGGTACGCCTTGTTAAAGCAAATGCAGTCTGATACATAATATCTGCAATAAATCCCTCCTGCATGAAGATTATGATTCGTTTTTGTTGAAACTGTTCCAAAGAGAACTGTATGATCATTTTGGAGGAAGCAGTTTGTTGCATCATACAGAGAGGTGTCATTCCCATCGTCCTCATCTGTCAAAATAAAAAATGCAATTCAGACATTCATCCCCTTTTCCTGTTTTAAAATGCGTGTGAAGAAAAATCTTCAAACAGACAGACACACACACAGAAAGACCGGTTGTGAGACAGAGCATAGACAGCCGATCAGACAGGTGGACAGACCAGCAAAAAGAATCATCCACTCCTGGAGTTCAATGGTCGGACAACGTTGCAGTTTTTGGGACAATCCAATTGGTTCCTGCTTGTGCCAGACCAGATCAATCAATCTCAGAAATAATTGAATCAGTTGCAAATGGTCACTCAGCTCAGGTGGTCTGCCCGTTAGCTGTGTCTGTCCGGCCGCGGCTAATAATCAGTCCGAGGGGATAACTGGCAGCATCAATGTAGCTGAATCATTTAAATCTTGGTGTGTGTGTGTGTGTGTATGTATGTGTGTGTATGTGTGTGTATGTGTGCGAGAGAGTTCAAAGAAGGGTTGCTTCACTGTTCATTCACATATGAAGTGGTTATTGCGCTTCATTTTTTTTTTTTCATTTTATTTCATGGCCTGTCACTCAGAGTCTCTTTAAATGATGGTTGCGTGGGGTAATAACCTGTTGGCAGCCATGTTGGATAAATGACAGTAAAAGGAAGAATGTTAGCAGGTCTTCCTGTCAGACATTTATATGTATATGTATAGAATAACAAATCATCCTTTCTATCACACAAACGAGAGCAGATCAAGTGTCCGGTCAAACACAGGCAGAGGGTCCTTCTTATCTTGTATCTTTGTGTTAACATCAGTCCTTTTCACAGAGCCTTGCACTGCTGAATCATTGATATACTGCCAAAGAGTCCCATGATAAACTGAATCTCTAATTTCATCCACGACAAAAGATTCAGGTTTATTATGTTCTGTTGATGCTCAAGTTCGTGTCACTTCTCATTTATTTGTCTTGAGATATCTTTGATTGACTTTTATGTTTACAGTTATGGTCGTTCTTGAACTGTGTCCAAATTGACCCTTCCTAAGTCCATCCCACCAACAGTTAATATTGCTATAGGTCCGACAAACTTGACAAAAATAAATGTGGGGATGCCGGCTGTGTAGTTCTATTGATCCGGGTGCTGCATTGTGTATTAGATAGTTTCTGGGCCTCATGCAATATAGCATCAAAAGCCAACCGCAAGGGCTTGAAGTTTTCCTGCTGGGATGTTAGACGTGTATATCCAAACAAATAGAACCAAAAGTTATATCAGGGCAACACGTAGCCTTGTAACCATGTACTTTTGTTGCATTTTTGTTCAGATTTGTTTACATTTCCGTAACTAAACCTGACCAATACGTTTTAGTGCCTTAACCTAACCAAGTCTATTTTGTTAGACCAGGGTGTGTTCAAGTTCAGAGATGACATCATAATCAGGTGATTAGAGACAGATGTGACACACCTGGGGAGAGCAGGAGAGACTGTGGCCTGAGTTTATGCGATGTTGAAACAATAATCTCAAGGTAATGATTTTCATTTAGGTATTTGTTTTGGACGATCACCAACAGAGAAAATCACTTGCAGCTGCTCCATAATAAACGCCTTATACTACACTTGATACATTTAATAAAAACATTTTTTATATTTGCTCAAGCTGTCACTATATCCTGACAGTACATGAAACAGATAATCTGCGGGAAACATAAACTAAGCCTGTGAACTCTAATGAAACTGTCAAACTAGGCATCACTGATCAAATATGAATACAGATTATTTTACCGCATCACCCCTTTTCCCTTCAAATGTTTTCAGCAACATATTGAGGTGTTCTTTCAGTAAGAAAGTTTGTGACCTTGCTGCCATGTCGAAAACAGTCGAGCCAAAACCGAGCACCGCCCACCGGTCGAGCGAACTCTATTATTTTGCAGCTAAACGGCAACCTGTCTTTTTTTAACAGATTATCGTTCTCATGTACAACTTTCAGGATATAGTCACTGTTTTTTTTATTAATGTTACCAACTCTAGCTTCAAGCCATAATCAATTCACCTACCTCGAACACTCTTACTGTGAAGCAGCAGAATGTGATGTATACTTCATCAGTGTATTATATCTTTCTCAGGCTAAACTGGCACTGTTAGCTGAAAGCTAATTGGCTGACATTTGTTATTGGCTGTGATGCTTTTTGAACTACAAGCTGTTTTTTGGTTGATGTTTGAGTTGTAACTTTCCTCCCTTGTGGTGGACAGCAGCAGGTGAAGGAACACGCTGAATTTCAAAAGGCATCTCTTTAAGAATTTATAGTCCTGGGACTGTAAATGCACATAGGTTTTTGTAAAATTCAATAGAGTTATTGATTATGAATAAAAATATGCCTGGGGGGAAGTTTTGATGATCCACAGCCTCCTGGCTGCCTGTCTTGTCTGTTTGTATGTCTCTCTCTCTCTCTCTGTCTGCCTGTCTCACCATCTGTCTGTCTTTCTCTCAGCCTGTGTCTCTCCGACTGGTGTCTCTCTGTATGCTCTCCTGTCTGTCCGTCTGTCAGATTGTGCTGAATAATTCACTACAGTCCTTGAGGGAGCTGTCAATCATTTCCAATGTGCCTGTATGAGTGTGAAGGGATGTAGCGTTTCCTGCTAGCTTCCCCTGTCATCCAATCTGTCTCTGTCACTTGCTCTCTCTCTCTCTCTCTGACTCTGTTTTCAGTCTATGTCTCTCTGCTTTTACTGTTATTTGTTAACCTAAACTCAACACAGGTGGGGTTGGGTGGCATCTAAGGGTGCAGGGATGTCGCATTTAATAGTCTGACATGTGCTTCAACATCGTCATGTTGTGCATCTGTGTGCGTCTGTGTGCTGTATGTAGGACAGCTCACATAGTTTTGCACATGCTCAGTAATGCGTGTTATTAGCATGTGCCCTGCAGGTGGGAACACACACACACACTGAATTGTGCGACTAATGAATTCACAGACACGAAATGAGAGTATGCACATATACCAACACTCTACTGTGATTAAAAGCTTACATGTAATGTTGGTTTTGCAGCCAGCGAACATCCAAACCACACCTGCACCCGTTAAATTGGCCGGTTCTGATGTTCCAACACCAGCTCTAAATTATATATGAATTTCCAACAACATCCTACGCGCTAAGTAATTCATTAAGAAATATTTGTTAATTCTTTTGTGATTGTTGCATGCCCTGTAACCGCAGTCATCAATGGTGAGACCAAACTGCCTATTACTGTGTAATTAAACACAAACTCATTAAGGCTGAGGAGGAGCAGGGTGAGAAGCTAGAACTAATCTCAGGAAACAATGTGTTTTCGAACATGTTCCAATGTTTTGACTGTTTTTACCAGTTAAGTCTATATAGCAATCAAAAGGAAGAATTGTGTGCAAAGCCAAGCCAGACCATTGGCTGATTGTGCACTTCTGTGTTGTCTGTTTTAAAGCATTCCTGAAAAAAAAGGTATTTCATTTCTCAACTAGCGATATTAGTTTCGGAAGAATCAGAGTGTACATGTCACAAAACAACCCAGTCATCAATGTTGGCATTGTACATTTCTGCAAACCATGCGATACGTTGAATGGCTATATTTTTAAACCAAAAATGTGTTTCATAAATATGTTTCTTGGTTACGGTTAGAAAAAAGATTGTTAGTTTGTGGTAGAACAATAACACAACATAACGACGACTACCTTTCGCCGACTTTCTTATGAAAAAGCAGATAAGAAATGTAACAATGTTGCGTAACAACAGTAACAACTTAACTAGCGTAAATAAATAGCAACTGCCCATAGCGAACTTAGAAGACATTCCGTAATAAACATAACAACGTTACACTACTAGCATTAAGTCACGTCTGACTTTCAACTTCACACAGGACACGAACAGCTGTCTCCTTGGAAAAATATTCCTTTGTTTGTTTTACGCATCCACCACCTCTGCCACACGCCTTCAGTGGACTTTCTAGCTTGTTATGCTGGTTATAATTGTGATGGAAAATTTCAATTATAAATCGGGAGAAGAGTTCGAGTTTTTCAATCTTTGTCAATGAACAGAGTCTTGAGAGAATCAAAGTTATTTGTCTTTATTAATATTTGCAAATAGGAGAGCGTCTCCACTGACACGTATCTCAGTGTACAGTAGGGAGCTGTCAAAAAAGTCACAGAAATCACATCGTTATATCCTTGCAAAAACCCCCTCCTCCTGAGTAGATTCAAACAGGGGGGAACCGGTCTCTTTGGTCTCTTGGTCTGTAAGAGCAAAAGCAAACAAGACATTTAAGTTCATTGCTAACTTGATCGATCCAAACAGAGGGATCTACTCTTTTATCTCATCATGCTAGAACATTCATCTTTAGTCCTCAGGTGAAACTTATTAAGCACACAAGGCATTCGGTCCAAAACTTAATGATTTACTACTAGACATGCAAAAGACTGTTATGTCCTTGTCATATGTCTGACTTATATCTTTAAATTAAATATGATTCTAAAACATATTTTTTCCCATTACATTATACTAATTCATTTTCAACAACAGTCGCTCCTTATACTACGTTACTAGCTCTGACTGAATGCAATATTGTAGACGTTCAATGCATCCGCGGTTTGCAGAAACATACAATATCTACATTCTTTCCTGGCAAATGGGTTACACAAAGCCTTTTATAGGTAGATAGATGTGACGTGACACAAACGGCACATCGGTAGGACACATAATAACTGGAACACCACAGCGTTCTGTGTATAAACATCCTCAGCAGAGTTTGTGCCTCCTGAACAGTGAACCACTCGCTGCTTGCTCCGAGCCTCAGCGCTGCAGTAATGACCCAGTTTCTCCTCTGGGATCAAGTAAGTTCATCTTGTTTCACAGCCTTTTGCTACAAATTAACTACAGTCAGAATATCTCTTTTTCACCATATGAATTTGATCATTATTAGCAGATGGATGGGGAAAAGCAGACTGTATTTCAATTAGTTTTTTTATGGTTTGAGTCAGTTAAAGCCTGACAGAGGATAAGTGCATCCCTCCTGAAGGCTCCTTAATTCAAAAATTCATTGAAATTGCCGGCCTTTTGCAGCCGCTATACCTGCAAAAATAAGACAATTGAGAGAAACTGTAATTTTCAAAGCACCTGCAAAGGGTGAAATGCACCCTTAACTGTGCTGCCGAGCAAACAGCGTCTCGTGCTCCTGTGCTATCAAATTAAGTAATATGCAGACATTTGTTGCAAAATTGGCCTGGTTCTATGCAAATGATAATCATTGGAAAAACAGTCCAATTCACAAAGATCCGTACTAATGGCCACACGAAGGTTCAGTTTCAGCATTGGGGTTAGGTAGCTACGATGGGCCGCAGCGCACGCTTTTATGACGGGCCCGTTACTTACTGAAACTTTTGTGTTTGAAAGGCGTAACTGCGTGCTTGGTTGGCAAATGTGCTTAGCTTGGCAATCTTGAAAGACTTTGCAACTAGGTTAACTACTGGATATCATATTGTCTCGTCACACGATGAAATAAAGACTTGACATTGGACATCATCAACATACATATTATCATCATTCCAAATCCGTATGACAAAAATACCAAAGATGCAATTTGTTTATAGATTGACAATTTTACCAAAAACTGTGACATGGGTTTGCGTTTTTTCGAGGGCATATGTAGCAAATGGTACCATATTCAAATTAACGTGGTCTTCTCGGAACACAATCGGCTGTAATACCGAGGTGGGAATCTGATTCACTCACAAGAATGACACATTGTTGGAGGACCCGCTCCCTAAATGGGGTGTCACACCCAGACTTTATGGGGGCAAAATATCTTTTGTGAATCTGACGGCGCAGATAACTGTTGCAAGTAATTTGCAATTCATATTAACCGTCGCAATCCATTATTTGCCAGCCTCAGTGCAATAACTCTATGGATGAGAGTGCAGCCGTATGTGGCACACGACGACCATCCTGTGAATAAATCAATAAAGTCAGTTAATCAGTAATATCTTATTAGTCAAGTCAAACCACTAATTGTACCAGCTAAATAGCAGAAAATTACACATCATCAGTAAATTACCTATGTATAAAGATCAGTCGAGGCCTTTTCTTCCGTGTCTGATTTCGGTTTTGGGATTAACCAATTTTATTTTGACCTCGATATATTCTCCTCATGGTTTCAGGGTAAAAACTGATGGTGGGATGGATATAGACATATAGAGATCTATAGAGGGTGTAATCTGGGACAGAACATGGACTCGGGCCTGCACAGGGTTTGTTAGTTTAACTCTGTGTGTGCGCTTCAGTGACGCATGTTATTAGCATGTACCCTGCAGGTGCACACACACACACACACACACACACACACACATAGATTTCTCTTCATCTTTTGGTCTCTCTCTTGCTTTGGTTCATACAAACACATTCAGACACGTTCTCCTCGAATGTGTGAACTTTATGTTCCAAGCCCAGAGGAGCAGTTGTATCGCTGTGGATTCTAGTTTTCTCTCTCTGAGCTCTCTGAACTCACACTCTCTGATCTGTCTCTCTGGATTTTCCTCTGTGCGTCTCTCTCTCTCTCTCTCTCTCTCTCTCTCGGTGTTTGTGTGTGTGTATGTGTGTGTTTCACAGGAAAATCCTCTAAAGGAGAGAACCTTTTTGTCTTTCCAAACTAAAACACAGGGACCATTTTAGGCCTTATGTTCAGGGCTCCAGTCAGATGATTGATCTGTAGTAGTAGAACCAGTTCATGAAAGATTTCCCATTTGGTGCTCCAACACTCATGGTAACCTTTTCTGTCAAGGACGTTTTGCATTTTATATGTTCACTCTTTTTGGAGCATTTGCCGCCTTCAAATGGTTTTGAGTTTGTCTTTGACATTGGAAGTCGAGAACAAGAAACACTTGACAGTTGATTAAACATGTGAAACACTGTTGCTGTGCATGGACGTCATGCGACTTCTCTTTATTCTATTAAAGACAATGTGAATATTTCCCCCTCTTCTATTGCTTTTATAGCTGCTCCTCTTTTTTACACATCTTATAACCACACACACTCATACCAAGTCACCATGACTACTTTAGACCTGCAAGACTCCATTTAACACCATATAATCCATTTCAAGATTCAAGTTGTAATTACGGCTGTAATCCAATTTAGAGTTTAGTAATACACAGCATCAGAACAGGTTAAAAACACCTACATATTATCACCTTTATAAAGATTCTATGTACGACGTTTCATCAAACAGTTGCCTATTTACACATCCAGCAGTTACAGAGCAACATTGACCACATTGGAGTCATGTTTCGTCTTGCCTGCTAAATGTTAATCCAATATTTACTCTCACAGCAACAACTCTAAATCACAGTTTGAACTATTCTGTTGCATGTTCTGGCTGAGAAAAAACTGAGTACTACATCCTATCAAGCCTAACTGTGGAACCCAGACAGCGTACGCACACATTCCCCTAATAAAACATGAGAGGAACTACAGGCTGCAAGATTCAACAGTCTTTCTGCACTTGCAGCCTGTAATTCTGACTCAAATGTTTGACCTGTGTCTTTGAGCACATTTTTAACAGTCAAGACAAACCTCAGACAGATGTTTAAAATGGTGATTTCATTTTATACAACACTTTATACAATTGTATATGTGTAAGAGTTTAGAAGAAAGAAATCTATTTGCCTCAGTCTCCTGAGGAAACTAATCTGTTGTTGTATCTCGCTGTAGATGGAGTGTCCACAGAAGTTTTTATTATAGCTAATCTGAGTGTAATAGATTATGTTCCGTCAAGTAAAGAAATTGGGTCACCCGTTCAAAGCAGGGGAAAGATGTGATCATCATTGCCAAAGATAGTCCGTACATGACCTTATATATTTAGCCAAACTAGAAGCATGGCTCTGAAAATGGCATTATTTGTCAGTCCACTTCTCTTGTAAAGACAGAAATATCTAAATATAACATGAAATGATTCTGGGATGGAGGTTGGAGTTTTCCCTGTTGAAATTTCCAACTTACAACCTCTAAGCATTCTAGGTGCAATGCCAAACGTAAACAAAAGCTATGGCTGACCAGGACAAACTGATGTTTTTTTGACAAGTGTACACACAGCAACGTTTTCAATCAACTAGTCAAATACCGTATCTCAACATCTACTCGGTGGACTTAATTATGTTTAGTCGACCTGGACCTAGTGGTTGCTCGGAGCAGTTATCTTAGCATTTTTCATGGAATCGAAAAAAAAAATATTCTGATGCAGGAGTAGTCATTTTTTTATAAATCAACACACAACAACTGGTAGAGCTGCAGTGATATCAGCCACCCTTGTTATTTTTCTTGCACAGAAAGCAGTAATTGGCTTGTTTGTTTTTCCAACCAGGGCAACGGCTGACACCTATTTGATCAGAAACAAGTGTTTACATTATATAGACCCACACTCAACCACCAAAAATAAAATAATGACAATACTTTTAATTTGTATGGCACCTTTCAAAACATAATTACAAAGTGCTTCGCAACAAAAAAAATAAAAACTGAAGGAATTAATGAAGTCTTTTTTTAAATGTGTGTTTTTTAAAAGTCATTCAAATGAGGACAAAGATGATCAGCCCTCTCCTGTTTGTAGTGAGAAATGAGGCCCTGAAGGAACAGGCCTTATAGATCGATCATCAACCTGTCCACAGTACAAAGCGTTGGTCCAATCCTCTCTGGACTCGACTCGTTGGGCCCCGTCATGCTCTCCATTGACCTCGAGCACAACTATAAAGAAAAGTATAGTTATGGGAGGCTTTTTCTTCAGGAGATAAAATGCGTAAATAAGCTCATGGAAAACAGCCACATTTTATACATTACACCTTCATTGTGTTTGAATTATATATAGTCTTGATTTCATTTTCACAGAACTCCAGTATTTGGATTAAAGCTGTCCTTTTCTACTTCTCACTTGCTTTCATATCAAATACTACTGAAGTCTATTTAAAGAAATAATTTGACAACTTTGAAACACTTCTTTCCATTCTTAAAGACAACATTCATCCACATGTAGTTCATCATCCAGAGTCTCTGAAGTAAACGTCATCAGGTGTGTAAATTCTGTCAGCTCGGTCAAACAAAGACACAAGTTTTCTTCCTTTAACTTAAAAGTATTGTTAATTGGTGTCACCTATTAGAATCGTTGGAGCTTTTCTTTTGGAACAAAGCTTTTGAAACCGTCTTTAGAGGAAATTCAAGCATCAGGTTTGACTTCTGAGCTTTTAGAAGTTTTTTGGATATTTACTTTTAAAGACTTTTGGCTTCATGGTTTGTTTCTTATTTATTGAATAATAGCATTGAGCAGTTTAACTGTGCATTCATGATTTTGGCACCAAGAAGAGA
The DNA here is from genome assembly GCF_004355925.1 of Anarrhichthys ocellatus. Taxonomy (NCBI): domain Eukaryota; kingdom Metazoa; phylum Chordata; class Actinopteri; order Perciformes; family Anarhichadidae; genus Anarrhichthys; species Anarrhichthys ocellatus. The sequence continues at coordinate 8,312,294 of NW_022280035.1, read as the reverse complement.
TTTTTAACTATACCGCTAGGTACTTCTCTAGCATCACTTTTGGATGGGACACTAACAGCTGCCTCCTGGGTAAAACTCTGTGTTCACTCTTTATACTACCTCAGTTGATATGGCTGTCCAATACTAATACGGTATCATACGGACACTAAAGGCTGCCCTGGTGTGTCTTCTGGTTAAACACATTAACAAGTGTAGAGGATTGTGCAGCCTCAGTGGAGGTTTCGCTCTCTGCTATCTAGTTTCTATTGTTTTGGCTCTTAAAGAACAAGTTCCACCGCCCCTTCTGTCAGTCAAACCAGCTAAAGATTGCAAATCCTGACATGCAGACAATCACATCAAATCTGACAATTTCAGTCTTGTTTTCTCGCTTGCTCTACATGTCCATCTGTCTCTCTCTCTCTTTCACCTCGTCCTCCCTCCCTCCTCCCTCCCAACTTCTCTTTCTTTGTTGCTTTGTGTTTTGTACTTTGCTGGGTGAAAGAAAGAGAGGAGACTTGTCTGCAATTGACAGACAAAATACTTCTGTCGAGGCGTCCTCTTGAGAGAACGCCCGTGTTTGTGATTTCCGACATCCTTTCATTTCAAAAAGAGAGAGAGAGAGAGAGAGGAGTAAAAGAATGAGTGTGTGAATGTGTTGCTTGTAGATGATGGGGAATAAAAAGAGAAAATGCTCCTAATCAATAGTGGAAATTACTGTGGATGAATGAAAGGAGCACAATATAGTATGAAAATAAAAAATGCAGAGCGAAGAGAGAGAGCTGAGACTTAGACGTTTGATTTTTTTTTTCTTTTCACAAAAATCCAACAAAAACAATGTTTCATTACTGGAGCAGAGAGAGAGAGAAAGGAGTTAAAGAAAGAAAAATAGGGATTGAGAGTAAAGGCAAAGGAGTAATGAGACAAGAGGAGAATATTCCTTAACTGAGCGCTTAACCTCTTTTTGACTTGTCCCGATGCATATTCATCTCTCTTTCTCTCTCTGGGATTTAGGGGAGGATGGATATGACGATAAAGAGAAGACATTAAGTAGGAGAGAATATCAGGTAGGGAATAAAAAGAAGACACACAGACGGATGGGTTGATGGCTGTGTTGAACCGTAGTCACTTTACTGAGAGTCCATTGTGTTCAGTCTCAAATCTCCAGTAGTCAGTCCAGTTCTCTTCCAGCTGCGTGCGAGTGAGTGTACAGTATATGCACAACCTATCTTCATACAACGGTTCGCATGATATCTTACGAAAAGTTATTTTGTTATTTTGTTATTTTTTATTTTTCTACGAATTTCCAGCAATATGAGCATGCAGTGTTCTTGGTTAGGGTTAAAATGACTTGGGCCAACACATGCGTCAAATTACGCAGCTTGGTCAGTGGCACTAAGCTTCAAACTATGACGCCCTTTGTATTCCTCCAGCGTCATTCAACTGTGTTTTTAGTTTCAAACAATACAGGAACACGCTTTGACCGTAATGCACATACACGTGCTAAATGAGTTTGGGAATCAGACACCGAGGAGCACTGACCAAGCTGCGTGATTTGACACGTTGGGTGTGAGAACGGGTTTCTACGTAAGTGGCATTATTTAAAGTATGTAAGTTACGTGACAAATAAGTCAATGTTGACTTCTGGTTTCGCAAAGAGCACAAACTGCGGTCTTCTGGGTGAAAGTCAGGTGTCTTTAGACCCACCCATCCACCTCTCCTGCCTTACGATTACGTGAATTATATGCAAACTGCAGTGCATAACTCTTCCTATAGCTAGAAACAGTTTATGAGAACAGCCCGATATACACCAGTGTTTTGTTGTGCTTTAAACATCCACGTTCACATTCAGTCACAAGTTCTGCTCGCATTTTTATGTTAACTCACTCAGAGTATTTAAGTAGCAGTAGTGCAGTGCCCAATGGGTCGATTGCTTGGCCTCCAGTATTGCTGCTTGCGACTTTATTGAGAGCTGTTGGCCCAAAAAACGTATCAACACATGACACTGAGCACCCTCGGGTCCTGAGCAACACAGCTTCCATGACATAATTGCGTCCGCGAGCAATATTGTACATGTCATTTGGGTGTAAAAGCTCACACAAACATCTATGTACTCAGCTTGCCTTGGAGCGGAGTAAGGCATAGAATAACTCTCGAGCTTTTTTGTCGACAAGGATATTCTGCCAAAAATGCGTAATTGATCTGTGCAGGGCGTTTTTATGTATCCAGGCACACAGGCTGCTCTCATTTGTTGTTTTGGTATGTTTATGAGTAATTATTGTGTGTGGTTTGTTTCTAAACGACGTATGCTAAACTGATGGATTTGATGAATGCTTCTGATTGGCTGCTATATATGCACAGGTGCGTGCTCCACTCAAGTAGAGTAGTTAGTCAATAAAACAAAAACATATGATGATTAATAATGTAATAACGATCAACTCACACTAAATTAAAAGGGCAAGTCTCACACATATAATGCTAAGAGTTTGTTTTGTCACTCTTGTTTTTGTTACTCTCTTCTTGTATCCTTCTTATCAGATGTTTTTTGCCCTTTTCCCTTCATTTCTCTTTTCTTTTGTAATTTTTCTCCTTCCCCTTCCCTCTCTCTTCAGGGACAAAAAACAATGAAAAATAAGTTTGAGCTTCCTTGCTCTTCTCACCTCTCCTTCTCCCTCCTGTTACATCAATATTTCATATTGGCTCTTTTGTTGTTGTTGTTGTTGTTGGTTTGATTTGTTTTGGTCTTGTTGTCATGTCTCCTCTTGTTTTTCTGCAGAGACGTTTGCACAGAAACAAGGTTTGCGTGTGTTTATGCGTTTATATGCAGTGGTCAGTCCATTATTTACATGTACACACATAAAAAGCCAATTATTTAAAGTACACCTGAATGCACATGCCCACTGATCCATGCAGTAATATGGAATTCAGTATGACACAAATGCACACATTCTCAGGATAATGTAAACCTGCTGACCTGTAACATTGAGAGTCTCATAAATACAGACCACAAACACACAATCCCATAATCCCTCAAATCCAATTAGAACACAAACAGAGACAGGTGCTTGATGAATTAAAGGCTCACTTCTTCATTGAAACTGCAAACAAACAAACAGAACAGAACAGTGTTCATCCTGAAAACTGGAAAAGACGTCAAAGTGCAGAAGCAAGAAATAAATAAAGTGGATACAGTGAAAAACAATAAAATAAATCAAATTTTATGAAAATATGAAAGAATACAACAGAGAACAGAATATTATATCAACATCCCAAAATCTCTCCAACTGGGGTTTTATCTCAATCTTGAGAATAATCAATAAAACCTACAATAAAATGTGAAGCAAGAGTTGATTAACAGCAGAGCTTCAATCCCTCAGTTCTGAGCTAAGAGTGACAATAAGATCTGCAGACAATCGAGTTGAAGACACGAAACACTTTTACAGAGTCTGTTCATGATTTTAAATCAGGGCTGCCAACTGTCACGCACTGACTGTGAAACATCCCTACTTTGATTTTGCTGCTTGGGGAGAAGTGCCCCCCCCCCCCCTTTTGCGTAGTATCACAGAAGTTTAGCACATGCTAACATTGTGAAACGGTGGCGGTTATGTTTAGGCAGCCAAACTATTTGGTATGGTTAGAAGAATCATGGTTTGGCTTAAAATGTGTATTACTTGTAACATAACCTAAGCTACGGAGATAATGATGGTTACAATATTATAAACTAGTTCTCTTAGCACAAGCGGATCCCTCTATTGGGCTCTATGGGTAATATGCTCCTCCAATAATGAGTATGCATTCTTCCACTGGAAAATTGCATCAGGGTAGCTGGTCAATTAGAAAGTGCATCCCAGAATCGTGCGGACAGCATAGTATATATGGCAGGTCACATCGCTGCTCAACATCCTCTTCAGGGATCGGCAAAGCAGCAACAGGGCTCTGCTGGTGCTTATAGAACTAGTGTTACAACATTGTAACCTTGGTTCTAACTCATACAGGCCTATTAGTTGCATTTAGCCCAACTAATGCACGGGTGTCTATATCCGTGTAGCTAGGACAACCAAGAACACAACCTATTTTCCTCTCATTGAAAACAAATGGAAAAAAATGGAAAGTGTCCTTTTAGCTGAGAATGAACTACAAGGCTATCTTTTAGAGCTCCCCAAAAAATAAATAAATAATAAAAATAGGCTTTAAATAGTGTATGGCACAATCCCTGTCCGTCATACCAGTTCGATCATTACCTGGAAAATGATCTTGCACTACATAACTCCAGTTTATCACACACAAGCCACAACAAAACATTCAACACTGCACACATAATGCATTATTTGACACACAGAGTACAGGTCAAGGTGAAGTAGTCTGACTTACCAACACACTGTAGCTGTTAATATTGCTGCTTTTCTGGAGTGTCAACATGCATCAGGTCACTGAAATAGTAAAAATGTTTGACTCGGCTTCATGAATTAATCTGTGATGTGTCTTGACAAAGACTACTTACGTACATCGTACATCAATATGTTTGTTTTTTGGAAGAAATCTAATTGTGCTGGATATGCTAGAATGATGTACTGATCACCAATTTAGGAAAGAAATGTGTCTTACTTTGGCTGCACGCTGACTTTAACTTGACAGAGCGCATTTTCTGACATCCTTTGTCATAAAATGTCATTACATGTTCTGCCTCATAATCAAAGTCTCCCCGGCCGTGTAACACCTGCCGCTTTCATGAGTTGAAAGTGTTGAATTCTTTGAACGTGAGCATCCAAAATGGGAGGCATTAGGCAAAATGTCTTTTATTTCATTGCTGCAGTAGCTGTTGGTATAATTGAAGCCTGCTGGGAAGGCACAATGAAAGGGAAACAAAGGTCTCCACAATTTTCTGTTTTTCTCCCTCTGTTCTCTTTTTATATTAGCTCCTTACAGTAAAACTGGTGCTGACAATACAGCCAGAAGAGAGTCCAGCCTGACTGTGCCCCCCTGTGGGCAGAACAATTAAGATAGGATGTGAGGGATGACGAGGAGGATGAGGAGGTGAGGGACAGACAGATGAAGGGAAGAAGGAAGAAGGAGACGAAGAGAAGTGGAAATGGGAAATAGTTAAGATAGGGAGTGAAGAATGGATCTGAGATGAGGACAACAGAAGGGAGGAAGGGGGAAAAATGAAGAAAAGAGAAAAGAAAACAAGAGTGAGGACAAGAGGGCAAGAAAGGCGGGCAGATAAAGAGATGATTGGAGCACAGACAATAAAATGTCCCAATTTCCCATAATCCTTGCAGTTGTGAGTAAGTGCCCATAGAGCGATACGAGCCAGTAAGGCTTTGGTCTCTCCGCTGCGGGTCACAATGTTCCCATTTCTTCTTTTTCTCTGTTCACTCAGAGCAGAGATAACAGAGCAGCAGGCAGCCTGAGCCTGCAGCCTATACTGAGGGCGACAGCAGCACATAGGTCAAGGTCAGAGGTTCGAATCCTCAGAGCGGCGCTGGGAAGAAGAATGAGTAACACTGGGCTCCTGCTAGTTAGGGATTCAATCCCTTTATAAAGTGATGCCAACCAAATCAGAAGCTGCATGTTATGAAGACAAAAGCTTACGTTGCTGTTCTCCTCTGGAAGTAACTGACAGCATTAAGAAAAAGTAATTTTCAGAACATTTCACTCCTGAAAAGCAAGCAAGGGAAACAAGGACATACGTACACCTTAGCCAGCCTGGTTTCCTAAAAAGTACCTTCCCATACCACAAAATGTCATTGTCAATTAATTACATTTTGAAGTTAAAACGTTGTCTTCCATATTACGTTTTTCACGAATCACAGGACTTTCACCCAGGACACCACTGTTTGTGTCTCGTGTGAAACCAAAAGTCGATGTTGACTTAATTGATGTCTGTGACTTAAAAAATATAACAAACCTTCTTATTTTAAGCCAACCCATGATGTTCAACTGAATATAACCAAGTAGCCTTGTTTCTTTTGTTTCAATTGAGTACGTTAACCACACGTTTAAAACTGCAACCGTAATCCAGGAGGAAATGCGTTTCTCTAAAAACATATTGAGAATGCAGTTTAGTTGTAACCGGACGTCATTTTGTAGGAGACTTGGTTGACTGTAACACAACCTCAGAGCTAGCAAGGTAACATGTTAAATTGTAAGAAACATTCGGTCGATTTAGTATATGTTTTGGAGGTTGCCCTTTTGTCCTAGAAAATGTAGACATTTCAAGTTTTACAATTTTTCTTTAGTTCAAATACGAGATTGAGAGCATTTTGGTTGTCTCTCAACCTGTTCTTTGTCTTTTCTTTGAAAGACAATAATAGCCAAAAGCCATGGCTAAGACTATGTGCATGTTGATGCGAATAGCTGCATGCAGGAGAAGTTTGTGTGACCCTGATTCATGCGTATGCATGACGAAGAGCAGGGCCTCGCACCCTTGCGTTGCGTTGCGTTGTCCCTGCCTAGAAGTTCCCTCACGTCTAAAGAGTGGTGCCCGCTCACACCGGGTTTGTTCCGAACAAGTGCCTCTTTGGAGCGTGCTGATTGCTTGGCTCCCCGACTGAAACGTGATGCAGGGAAGTGAAGAAAAGTTTAGTTGTAACGTTAGTACATCCACAATCCAGTAGCAGAAGTGAACTGCAGTCACTGAGCCGCTGCCTATAAAGCCTTGCTGCGGAAAACACGCTCAAGTCCACCAGAGCCCTGTAGAATTCCTGATTCAGTTCTTGCTACTCTTAAGTTCCTGGGACTGTTTGGTCTAAAAAGTTCATTGGATGATGTTATGTGAGCAGAGTGACTTTTCTCTTTTAGTTGAAGCCCTGAGAGGAGCCCAGGGAAACCCCTTTGATTCTGACCTGAGGCATTATTAAAGCCAGTATTGTCATGTTTGCTGTGAAGCCTATATTCCCCTGCAGAAACACGGCCTGACATATACATCTCCCTCATCAAGCCCAGCTGTCTGCTCGCTGATAGAGGAAGAGAGAAAGAGGGAGAGGACAATATGATGAAGATGTGAATAACAGTGAATAACAGTGAGAAATAGAGAAAGCAACTGAGAGAATATAGAGAAAGAGAGACAGACGGTGGGGTGGAAAAAGGAGATGCATCCAGAATACAAAGCAGGAGATCAAACGGGAAGATGAATAAAAAGACAGCAAAGGACGAGAAGGAAAACGAGTGTACGTGATTCACAGAATGGAAAAAAAACAGAGGAAGTGATGAAAAAGACGACTGAAAAGAGAGATAAAGTGAGAACGAATGAGCAGGAAGATGGACTATAAAAAGACGAAACTCTATGGAAGTGTGTGTGACGGGGTTGACAAAGAAAGTAGAGTGGAAGGTGGAAAATAAAAGATATGGTTGATAGTCATTGAGGGAGTGTGTGTGTGTCTATATATTGTATATGAGCATATGCCTATGTACTGTAATATTGACTCTGACTGAAGAAAACACACACACACACACACACAGTGACATTTTCAGTGAAGATGTGACTCCTGGCTACAGATTCTCTACTGTCAGCAGTATCACACTCTGTGTGAGAGACACACACACACACACAATTCTCCCTTAAGCAATAACAGCGGTGGAACATCTGTTGTGTTGAATGCAGGCGGCAACCTCCTGTTCTTTCGAGTGAAGCTGTTGTGGAAGTGTCTTAAAACTTGTATTATCTCTACTGTCCAACAGGGGCCGACTCCTCCGGTTGCAATAGAAGTCAGAATGTATGGAAGTCTATGAGAAAATGACCCTACTTCTGACTTGATTTATTACCTCAGTAAACACTAAACATGGGTTTATGGTCTCAATCACTAGTTTTCATGTCTTCAATACAGCATGATGTTTATTTAGTTAATTATGGTCCCATTTAGAGTGAAATAAACTATAAAGCGGAGTATGCTTTAGGGCGGGATTACTGTGATTGACAGTAAGCCCGTATACAGCGTCTCTACGTCACTTCTCAGCATTCCAAATATGATAACTCAAGTCTGTGCAAGATGATTTTCACAGAATTTAAGTGACATCAATCTATAATCTGATTTGTAAAATGCCTGCTGATTTAAAGATTGAGCTAAAAGAAGCACAAAAGTTCCACAGAGATGCAGAGAGGGTGGTAATACTCTTCTTTGCAACGAGAGACCTTGACATTAATGTAGTTGTTTGATTCATTGCTACAATAAAAAAGTATTGATTTTTGGAGCTATTAACCACTACACTACCACTCTGTAAGATCAACATTATTCCATGTCACCACATCTTAAAAACACATTAATTCAGATTCAACTGTAGCTTTAGTGAAGAGACGCTGCTCCACACACACACACACACACACACACACACACACA
>NW_022280035.1:8292526-8298982 GCF_004355925.1 Anarrhichthys ocellatus | reverse complement strand
CACACACACACACACACACACACACACACGCACACACAGATAACGGATTGTGATCGGTGAAGACCATTTTTGTTTCTTCTTCTGTCTGTCTGCTGAAAGTGACACACGGAGATTTAACCTGCAGTCATGCATTTTAAACAAATCTACTTATTTGTTTCAAGTATAATCTTATTGACAACAACAAACTTTTACCAACATGGATGGATGTAGAACCAGTGCTCAGGTGTCTTAAGCTGCAGTTTCCATAATGGCCACTAGATGTTACTCCAATTAAACATGAAGAATATTGAAGTGAATTATAAAAATACCCAAATCTTTAAAAGATGTAGAAAATCTGTATTATTACAAAGCACGTGTTGTTTTTTATTTCTGTATCAGGCCTACTGAATGAAGTGAAATGAAATAGCTATTCAGTGTTCTTGCTTGGCTAACATGTAACATGTAACAAATAACTGAGTTTTGGAGCTTTCAGCTGAATTAAACTCTTCATGGAAGTTTGAATTATAAAAAGTATCAGTTTGTTCTGTTTTGAGGAAATTGGGCCTCAGAAAAATTGGGAAGGAGCAAAGAAAATAGAGTATATATGGATTATATAATCACAACAGCTTCAGTATAAAGGTTTTGGTTATGAGCATCGTGGTTTAATAAGATTTTTTTAAGACGTCCTATAAAACAAGCTTTTTATGTGAAGTAATTTTTCTTTCATGCTTTCTTATTGATCTCTTAATTTAATGGTTTTTAGGTTTTAATCTTTTTAATTCTTTTCGGTCCCTGTGAGATTATTTTAATTTATTTTGTTCCATTTCTGTTATTTTCATGTAAGGCAGTTTGTACAAGCAGCTTTTAGATGAACGTGATTAAAAAGCAAATAGACTGCTTTTGATAAACCTCGTCTCGCTGCAGAGGAAGGGGAACAGCAGTTATTTAATCTGTTTAAAACTGGGAATGACTGTTGAAATGTTTTTGGGCTGACCCTTAGCTGCAGGAGGTCACGCAGAAACTCAGCCTCCGACTGTGATTAAATGCTGTGAAAGTAATGACCTTCACAATCTGTGGAGACAAAGCGAGGAGAGGAGAGGAGAGGAGAGGAGGAGTGGTGCCCTATTCCACCTGAAGCAAAGTGGTGAAAGGAAGGAAATATGGAAACTGAACAAAGGAAGGAAGGGGGTAAGGTGAGGAAGGAATGGCATGGGGAAGGAACGAAGGAAAGGGGAGAAAGAAAAGGAGGTAAAAAAAACAATAGGGAGAGGGTAAGAAAGGTGAAGAGGATAATGGAGGAAGAACGGTGAAGAAGGAAAGATGGGGAAAAGGAATGAGAAGAAGGAAGAACAATGGATACGACATGGAAATATGAAAGAAGGGAGGGAAGATTGAAAGAATCATAGAATATCTCTCTCTCTCTCTCTCTCTCTCTCTCTCTCTAGCAAACGTGACTTTTTGCTGGTGTTAGTTTGTAATGTGTCTGTTGAGAACATGGTGGTTTATGTGGGTAATTGTTGCTATCCAAAACAGCTGGAGTGCCACGTTAATGTAACATTTGTTTATTTGATTGGAGGTATATTGATTGAAGTGTTAATATTTCACACAACAATCTGTAGAGCTGTTTTTATCTTATTCACACTTATCACCCTTTTAAAAAGAAATCTGGAAGAGAAAGAAAATGTCTCAATTTTTGATCCCATCTACAGAGCTGTGATTGGCTCACTAGTGTTTTGAGGTTTTTTTTCCATTTGGAGGAAACAGCCGTCATTAAACACAACACCAGATCTATTTGAATAGCCAGAGAGAAAAGAGAGAGGAATATATACAACGATAAATGAGAGGAGAGCAAAACGGAAAGAGAAAAAAAGGTACAGAGACAAACAATAAGCAAAGAGGGAAAGGCAAAAATAAATAGGAATTTGACTCTGAGCATCCATCTCTCTTTCACTGCCCCATTATCGTTTATTTCTCTCTGTGTAATAAATATCTTTCCCTCTCCATCCATCCCCCTCTCTGTGTCTCTGATCGTTTCATAAACAGTGATTGATCAGCGCAGGCAGCAGCTCACCGATCATCTCCTCGTCCATTCCTCTTTTCTCTTTTCCTCCATTACCTTTTCTTCTCTCCCTTCATTACCCTTTCTTCACGCCATAAATCTCCTCACCTTTCCTCTCCTCTCTCTTCGGTTCCTCTTCACCTCCCTTCACCTCTCTTTATCACTTCTTCACGTCTTTCTTCACCTGGCTTATTTTTGTCCTTAGTTTCTTTCCTTGCCTCTTCATCTTTTTCCCCTTCACTTCTTTCTCCTCCCTCCTGTCCTCTCTTCAGGCTCTTCTTCAACTTGTCATCTCCTCAGTTTTGCCTTTAAGTTACTGGTTTCCTTCTTCCTTTTGATATGCTTTCAATTTCTTTAGAATTTTCCTTTCTTCTTTTTTTCAACATTCTACTTTATTTTCCTTTTCCTCTCTTTCTGTTCCTTAACTTTTTTGTTTCTTTCCCTTTTCCTCTTTTTCTTTTCCTATTTTGATTTCCCATTTCTTTCTTTGATTAACTTTTTTCAAGCTCTTTTTTCCTTTATCTTTCCTTTGGCTTAATTCCTACTCCCTTTCATTTTTATTTCATTCAATTTTATTTTCTTAACTCTATCCTCCTTCCTTGATCTGTCCTCCTCTCTTTTATTGTTTCTCCTCTTTCCCCCTCTGCTTTTTCCGCCCTCCCCTTTTCTTTATTTCCTTGAATTTCTCCTATTTAATTCCCATCTTTCTTACCTTCCCTTTCCTTTCCTCACTCTTTTTCTCTGTCCTTTCCTGTCACTCATTGTTTTTATTCTTCTGTCTCTCCTTCTTTTCCATTTTGTCTCTCTTATCCCTCCTCTCATTTTTTTCATCCTCCTTTCCAATCTTTTTATTTTCTCCTTATTTAAACCCCCTGAGACCCACATTAAGACCATACCTCTGTACCTCAAGTTTTGTCCAGCATCTGTCTTGGACATGTCAGGGACGGCGTGTCAGTTTCTGCTCGCTACATGCATACTGTCTTTTTAAAATTGACTTCTGTGTTCACATGAAAGTGTTCACTTTTGGCAACAAAACTACTTGGTTAGGCTTAGGAAAAGATTGTAGTTTGGTTTGAAATAACTATGTAAAATAAGGACGCTAGTTAAACAACTGGGCGTTACTTATGAATGCAAGTGACGTAACCAAACTACGGTAAAATAAGTACACGTTGACTCAGTTTCACACGGGACATGAACCGCGATCTCGTCTTCAATTCAATTCAAATCAAATCATGACAGATTTTACAGTTGTGTATTTTTTCCCTACTCCATAGCTTACATATTTCATCACAATTTGGATTACTTACTGGTATTCGTAAGGATCTCACTGCAAAAAAAATCGTCATCATTTTCCTCGACATCCTTGCCTTGAAAAATCTGCTCCCAATCCTGATATATGGCCTTTTTTATAACTCCTTACAGGCTTTTATTGACTGAAGTAAAGAGCTCGCATGGAGAAAAAGGGAATTGGCCTTAAGCACCGTTTCTCTAGTTTAACAGGAAGAAATTTCATGTCTCTAGCTCAAACCATTGAGGAGTAATGACGCTGCAAAGACACTGAAACACAAACATTGGGATCTTGATTACGATAGTAGATTACTAGATCATATTAGAATTGAGATTATGTTTCCCTTTAACCTGTACATCTCCCTCTGCTCCGCTCTGCTCCTGTTTCTTCCTCCTCCTTTTACCCCTCCTCTTCCTCCTCCCGTTCATTTTCTCCTTGAAGCCGTCACACAGCAGAACGACGGCTCGGAATTTTGTACAACTCCTGAATGACGGATATGAGAGAGGGAGAGAGGGAGAGACAGAGAGCAGCGGAGAGATAAAAGATCAAACTTGAGCCCTTGAGTCAAGTGATAACATCACCCGCTTCACACACACACACACACACACACTTTCCAATTAAACACTTCAGCGCTCGATGTGATCTTATCTGATCAGCAGCTCGGCAGCTTTGGCAGCAGCGATCAATGCTCGTTTGCCTCCATTGTACACACGCACACACGCACACACACCGACAAGCACACATACGCACACACATACGCACACACCTCATGTCCTCCCTTCCTGTCTCTCCTCGCTCTCTCTACATCATCCGTTCACTTTTTCCTCCTTCTCAGCTTCTCTGTCTCCTTTTGCATTTTTCCATCGTTCATACTCACACATAATCTCATAACCTCGGTTTTTCGTCTTTTCTTCTCCTCTGTGCTTTTTCTTCTTGTTGTCTTTCTCTCTTTCCTCCCCTCACACTCTCCCATAATCTCACATCCTTCTCTCTGTGCTGGGTTTCTCAGTGTGGCAGTCTAAGTAGGTCGGTGGTGACAGCTGAGCTCTACACAGACAGAGAGGCGACATTATTTCTGCTCTGTGTGGGCTTCCATACAAACACTCACTCACTGCTAGCGGCTCAACCTCTCTGCACTCAGTATACAGATCTATGGGCAGATCTAAATCACCGAAACCCAGAGGACCCTATGAGCTGGATATCAGGTCCACGCTTTGTAGTTCTCCTTGGCTCCACATCAGTCTGAACTCTACAGGTCCTGACATCTATGCAACATTTAGCTGGGACCCAACAGGATCTGCCAAGGCCTCTGAGAAGTTGACTTTATGAGGGGCTGAGACTGTGGATGAGAGACTGCAGACGGAGAGAGTGGAGGAGATGCACTCTGCAGCGTGATAATAAATTACACATAAACATTTAGAATAACTGATAAAAAAGCAACAGTAACGATGCAGCTTATCAATACGTAATACTGAGTTTCGGAACTCATCGTAGGGATACATCAGGTAATGTAAAAATGCAAAAGGCTCTCGCTAGGAAGAGGGTCTGCTCCCTATGTAGATATACTGTATGAGGCTCTTAAGCTCATAAAAATCACAACGGTCCTTAGTTTCAGGTGATTATATGTGCATTATAGGCTGTGTGTATCTGCCTGCATGCATACCATGTGTGTTTTTTGCATGTGTGTTGTACGTAGAGTGAGTGAGTGTGTGTGCGTGTGTGCGCTGTAGAGTGGAACAGAGCCCAGGGCAGTCCTGTGTGTATTCAGTGTGTTTAATTTTGAGATCTTTGACAGCTGCATTATTCACAGACTAGCAGGAGGTTGACTGTTCTAACCTCCATCCACCCACTGCAGGGGGCTTGTCATCCCTGCTGGGGTGGGGGGGACTGCTTGTGCTCTGCCATGATGCTGTCATAGTAACGTATGCCTGTGTGGCTCCATTACACCAGTGCATTCTTAAATATTCAACATCTTTAAGTTGCATTTTGTACCAGTTTAGAGGTAGAAAAAGAAAAAAACATGATCCTCAAAGTTAGACTGCAAGCCCGTCCTCGTCCCACAAGTTTTACGTTTGCCTAATTTGTCTGAATTACATTTGTTGTTGTTATTATTATGCTGATGTTACTTGATGTCCACAAGAGACACATTATGTTGGAAAGATGAGGTGAGACTTAAAGCTGGGGTAGGCCGTACATATTTGGTATCATTCAACAATATCATTTCGGCATTCACTCAAAAATTCATATGCTTGTCATGACAATTTCTAACAAATGTCGATAAGGATAACATGATAAAGTGATGACATTTTGGACAGACAGACTATGGGGTGGTATTTTTAGTTTATTATCATTATTTGAAAGTCTATCCCTCACAGTGTCTGCCTAGAAACATTCTGTCCCTTGGACAAATGTAGTTGATGACCCCTTCTTTATTGTGGAACTTCAGCTCAGCAGCAGCATCGCTGCAGCAGACTCAACATGGCACCACATATAACCCAGAGCGAGCTCTGAAGGAAGGAATTCAAACGAAAAACGCCACATCCTCCAGTCGCCAAATGCACCGTAACATATATTTATATATAAATATATATATATATATATATATATTTATATATATATATATTTATATATATATATTCTTCAGTTATTGCACATCTTCTAATGTGACTCAACCAATCAGAAGTGAGAACCAGCACAGTGTGTTTCATAAGAGACATTAGATCATGCTGTCTATATAGACACACAGAGAGACGTGCACACATAGAGCGGCAATAAATGCCACTGATTGCTGGCGTGATAATGGGCAGGTTGAGAGTCTCTTCAGACAAGTGATGAAGGTTAAAGAGCTCTCTCTCTCTCTCTCTCTCTCTCTCCCTCTCCCTCCCTCCCTCCCTCTCCTGTTAACGGCTGAAAGATTCACCGGATATGTAGAAATTTGCGGCGGATGTGCCCGAGTCAACTAATAGATCAGTGGCTCGTTAAAAGCCTGGTGCTGGTACCAATTTATCACCGTGGAGACTGACGAGGGGGAGGGTCAGAATTCCAGTCGAGTCTTTGATCAAATCATGGACGAGTTATTAATAAACACCCTTCTCTCTCTCTCTCTCTCTCTCTCTCTCTCTCTCTCTCT
>NW_022280035.1:8271196-8292516 GCF_004355925.1 Anarrhichthys ocellatus | reverse complement strand
TCTCTCTCTCTCTCTCTCTCTCTCTGTGTGTGTTTCCATTTCCTCTCTGTCTCTTCAATGGAGGATTTACAGTAATGGCCTTGCTGTCAGTGATGTCACAGCGGTTAAGATGTAGTTATAACATCAGAAACCATACAGAGATGTCATTAGCCTTGTGAGCAGTAGCTATAAAAATAATCATGAGGAAATAATTGAGTGATTTAACATCATAACAGCCTCCTGGTGCCAACTATCCACTTCAGTTATCATCATAGTTTTATTATTGTCGTTTGGGAAACAAATCATTAATTATTCCTTCCTCTAATATCTGTTTCCTGGCCTTTGTTTACTTCATCTCACTGTGTCCTGGGTATGCTGATCCATTTCAAGTCAATGAGCTGTAGTGATGGAATCTGCAGACAGTCAATTGATGCCTCAACAGTGTCAATAATTATTATAATCATGATCGTAATTATAAAAACGTTCAAATGTTCAGAATGTCTGCAACAACATAATAACCTTTAATACATTCACAGCCACATGATGACTTCTCTTGTTTGTTTGACATCATGGAGACAATTGTCAGTCTGGTTGAACCATTGTACATGTAGCCATATAGTGTATGAATAGAGCCTTGATTTTGTTATTTTTATTACACTACACTGCATTACAAGCATTTTTAAAGCTTTCAAATGATTGATTTCTTTTGTAAGTAGCTGTATAATAAGCGTGATAATGTACATAAAATGATGTTAAAAGAGCTGCTGGTGATTTCAGTTAAATTACAAATCTTTGCCTCCGTTTCCTTTTTTGCTGCTGATCACTGTATTTCTGTTGACCTGTAAAATATATTTAAAGGAGATTTAAATGAAGTGTGTATAACAGTTTAATTTCTTCTCTCGCTCCTTGGGCTCAATCTTGGCTCACCATCACACTTGGCAGACATTCTCCAAAGACTCTACTCTCGCTCTTTTCACAAATGTTCAGGGTCTCAGAGGTCCAACTGTGGCCTTGTAGATAGTCTCCTTGAGTTTTTGCCCAGAGGAAAGGAAAGGGGAGGAGGAGAAAGTAGGAATAGGGAAGGAGAAAGAGGAGTGACGGAGGTAAGAGTAGAGAGACGATTTATATAGATTTTATAGATTGGAAGCTGGAAGAAGAGAGCACGCTCAAGGGAAGAACAAAATAAATTGGTTGGAGAGAGAGAGAGACAATAGCTGCATGACATTGGATTGAGAGAGAAACTAAATAAGAGATAACAAGCAAAGGAAAGGAGGCAGAAAAAGAGAAGGATTATGAACAATTCCTAGAGAAAACACACAAAAAAGGTATAGAAGATGAAAGAGAAAGGCCTACTCAACAAGTAAGAAATACAACAAGGGATTGTTTGAAAAAGTCTAAACGGATAAATAGCAATAGAACAAAGAGAAATGTGGAATTAAATGGTAACCAGACTTAAACTGTGTCTTAATTCAAATACTTTTATTAGTAAGCCTACACTTATGTAGCACACTGTGTACACTATGTACTTACTTTCGTTGTGCATGAATTTCGAATCTTCTTCCTTGAAACGGCAAATTGAAACGGCGCTTCACCGCAAACATTTGATCACAATTTGTGCCCGCCAAAATATTTGCCGACTTGCATTCGAATAGTGCAATGTTCACTGGAGCAAACACAACCGCTAGAGCTTCCTCGCCATTTTCACGAGAGGCTGGCCCCTTTACACCCACTACGTAGCCAAGATGGGGATGGTGAATGTCCAGAGTGTCCATCATTCCACACCCAACTTCTTGACTGTTATGAGTACACCGTCTGGGTACTCATTGTGTACTGCCTTTTTGCCATACTTGTCAGTGTGAACGCACTTATGCATTCAAAATAGTAAGTGTAAGTACAGAGGTACACAAGTTGA
The DNA here is from genome assembly GCF_004355925.1 of Anarrhichthys ocellatus. NCBI lineage: Eukaryota > Metazoa > Chordata > Actinopteri > Perciformes > Anarhichadidae > Anarrhichthys > Anarrhichthys ocellatus. Next base: position 8,290,625 of record NW_022280035.1, on the reverse strand, counting down.
GGCACACTATTAGAGTCTACAGCCATGCTAGAAGCTCTGCCAGACTTTACTAAATGTGAGCTAAAACATCAGCAGGCTGATGGAAACGTCAATATAGTTTTGCAGGTATTTAGTCATAAACCAAATTATTGGACACATTCAAATTGGCTCCATGTAAAATCAGAGGATTATATTTAACCCTGATGGGCACATTAATGTCACATGCACAAACATTACAGTCTGGACCAAAGTAATTGACCCACTGAGCCGTCAACACCGCCGTCCACAATCAAAGAGAAAGAAAGCAGATGAACAGAAAAGGAGAGATAAATAAAGAGACAGAGATAAAAGGGTGAAAGTCAAAAATAACAGATACTGAGGTGGAGATTAAGATAGAGGCAGAGACACACAGGGACTGAATGGAGGAGTGCCAGTAGTGCTTGGACAGCAAATTATTTGCAGAGATACAGATTTCCAGGCTGCCTCGTTGGCCTTCCTGCCTGTCTGTAACTCTGTGTGTGTGTGTGTGTGTGTGTGTGTGTGTGTGTGTGTGTGTGTGTGTGTGTTAGAATATGCATATGAGGCATATCATGTGTATCACGTATTTAGGTGTGTAAGACAGTTTGCATGTCAAACACGTACACATGTGTATCCGTGCTTGCCTGTGTTTTGCAGACTTGAACAGCGTCATATATGCTGACGTGTGTGTGTGTGTGTGTGTGTGTGTGTGTGTGTGTGTGTGCATCTGCTTACACTTCTAGGTTATTTTTACCCCTCTATTTAAAATCTGCTTGAAATGCAGAAGCGCAGGAAGTGAGTGTCGTCTCACTTTTCCTCCAGCATAGCTTCATCTCTCCTCATCCGTCCTGCTGCACTACTGCTACTGTCTGCCATCCTTTCACTCCCATGATGCCTCACTCCTTCCTCAAATACACACCAACACCAGATGCATTTCAGCCACCTTGTTTTACTCCTCCATCTGAGATGAGACCCCTTAAAATGAAGCAATGTCTACTTGACGAACCTTGCAGTCACAGATCTTAGTCTTACCTCAGAGTTGTTTTAAGTAATTTTCTTTTTAAAAACCTCCAACGTTATACTTAAAGCCTCTTTTTTTTTTTTTTAGATAAGTGAAAACAGTGAGAATTTGACTGTTTTTATAGAAAGTGCCTGTGTCTTGAAAGAAGAAGAAGGCAGCTGGTATCAGGTAGAAACTGTGAGTGCAGTCAGAAACATTCTTACTGCACTGGCAGATTATCTTTTTTTTAACTGTAATGAATCAAGTTCCACGCAAAAATGAAGCAGATTTTTTGCAGCGATCCAGTGACCTCTCAGGTGTGTCTTAGGGACCTCTTGGACCACTCATGTAACTGAACCCACGCCACAGTTTGTGTTTACTTCTCGTTCACCATCGGCTTGAAACCACGTCTGCCTTATAAGGCAGAACAACCTGTTTTCCAAAAGGTATCTTGTGTTTTTCTGTCACACTTTCTTACTCCACTCCTGTTCCCGACTGACAGCTCTTTAATGCAGACCTTGTGTTGCACCAGCAGGTTAAAATAATACCTCCAACAAAACAGGCCCATCTCAGTTCTTTGAACGGCGCTGCCTCGTCCTCTCCTCACATCAAATATCTCTCCAAAAAACGAGGATACTAGTTGACCCGCTGCAACCCGGCAACCGATATTGTCGCTGACACAAAAGAAACAGCAAAACAAAAGCACAACAGAGTTAAACAGTGACAGGTGAGGGTAAAGGTCTTTCCCTAGAGATTCACACATCACTCTCAGGTGTTTTTATCTCCCAGGAGAACAGCGTGGTGAGGGTTCATATTTCTCCTGGAATATGTAATTTAGATTTGTTTACTGTTATAGCCTTGCACCCGTTTGAATTTAGATTGCTGCTCTGACATATGCAAGAAAACCCTTGAGATTTTTGTTTGGCATTAGTGATGCTCTGCCACTACCTTCATCACACACAAACACCTCAGTGTGAACAAAAAGCCTCCTTGACTGACATCCTGTTGTTTTTTTTACTTTTTAATGTGATTATTCTGTGTATTAATACAGTACAGGGCTCAACAGTGAGCGCCTGGAAGTTCTCTACGATGTGTTTGAGGCGTGAAATAAGGCAGGCAGCTACTGAATCTCTCTTCATTTTAGATAACGGTTTTATCTGGAGTTTCGAGGGGCGACCATTCACAACGGTTTACGGGATATAGTTCCTTCACTCTTAAAATAATTATTGACACAGTCTTGTACCTTTGCCATTTTTGCATTATATGTCATGCTGGAAAATCATTTGTTTCCATTTCTTTTACCAGTTTTGGGTTTTAGTTTTATATTTTCACTAAAGCATTCAATATTTGATTACTTTGAAGCAATTTTGAGTTTGAAAGCCTTGAATAAATTACACCTCATAATTGTGTTAACATTATCCTGTACTATTCAAATTATAGGCTAATATGATCTAAAATCTGTACACATAACTAATGATATCAACATCAATTTAAAGTGTCTATTGATACTTTTGTACAACACTAAAATACCAATATGACCATCTCAATATGCAAAATGACCTACATTTTTTGACCCCCTCCCGTTGCAGTCATTGATCGCTGTGGCGAGACGTTTTTCATATCAAACAGTGTCTTCTTTATTTCAGTGACAGTACGGCACTCAGGTGACACGGCATTAAAAACACTCATTGTTTTCTCCACTCCTCGGCTCTAGCAGGACCTTAATTCTGCTGCTGACGCTGTTAAAAATTGTAGACTTTCCTTTATGAATCTCCAAAAGCAGGACTTCAATATAGGAGATATGGGGCTGGACGCGTAGCCTTATATGGTAATATTGGGGCGTTAATATGATCATTTACAATTCTCATTCAGGTGCGTTCATTTACAAACAGGCGGCATTCGTTGTGTTTACGATGGTCGTTTACATAGTTATCTCAAGTTAAAAGCATTTATCTGACGTGGCACACTCGTACCGGCCCACCAAAATAAAGTCAGAGAAAGTTAATAATATGAAAAATGTCTTGCATGAGGTCAAATGTACAGATTCTAAATCCCTAAAATGTCCTGTAAAATGATGTTCTGAAAGCACTGGTGATGCAGGGCTGATAAAGAAGCATCGCGCATCACTATTCTGAACCTCTCTCGCCCTCAGGTACGTCCACGCTCTCTACCTTGGTGCCCAGAGCCGTTGGCACGGCAACGGGCCCTGTCGCCACTTCCACTGGCGGCTGATGTTCGAGAGCGCTGACATCACCATGCTGCGCCTCCTGGAGGCCTTCCTGAAGTCCGCTCCGCAGCTCGTCCTCCAGCTGAGCATCATGATCCACGGAAACATCGTCCTCCCGCTGCAAGGTGAGCGAGATGCACTTCCTGCTCCGCTGTGGAAAGTGTGACACGTCAGTGGAAGCAGGTTTCACTGACAGAGTGCCTTCGATTGATATGATGAAGTTGTACTCACCGAGTTGCTGAAATTTTGTGACACAGCTAATAGAGCCATGTCAGATTCAGCAGGAAGCCAGATCATTTAAACAACTTTACCACAGTTTTAGTACAATGTTTATATTACTGATTAAGAAATTTAAAAATACGATAGAAGACTATGAACACATATAGATCCCAGTAGTAATAGGTCGGAATTATCCTGATGGTTATCTACTTTATATTGGACCTATTTTATTGGATTTTATTGCAATTTCTGGTTGTTACAAAGGCTTCTCCTAAGAGAGAGAAAGAGCGTGTGTGTGTGTGTGCGCGTGTGTGTGTGCGCGTGTGTGTGCATATGCATGTTTAGACAGCAGATATCAGTAGTGGAGTCTATGCTTTATTTATGCACCTCTTACAAGAAGCAGATTGGCCTTTGATGAATAAAACAAAACTCTCTCTCTCTCTCCCTCTCTCTCTTTCTCACTCACTCACTCTCTCTCACACACACACACACACACAGACGCTCACACTGTACACACTCAGCATTCACACACACACACCTGGCGGCACCGAAGTGAAGAATCAGACACATATTTGAATTGTACGAATCACGGGACACATATGAAAGCTTAAAAACACATGACCAACAGAAAAGCTTACAAATATGCATAATTATATGCATAATTTGTTATTAAGTCCATACTTATATTCTACGAGGGGACACGGGGACAGTGACTGTCCTTAACATCTCAGTGTAGCCAAGGTACAACATACAGGGGAGCCAGGGAGAGCTTGGCTCCTCTTAGTAAGACATGAGGTCCTTTTGAAAACATGATCTGTGAAATCTTGGCGGTCTCTAAACTACTGACAATATGCTATTTTTGCCCTGCATTTCTATTTTTCTGTGTTTTCATCATCATGGATCATGCGTAAAATTCGGCTATTATCGATGTATGATTCATTAAGGAGGGTAATGCATCGGTATTTTACTTTAATAAAGATACCGGCTTGTCATGACCAGCAAAGTATGGTGACGCAATATCAAAAACGTTATCTTTTTATTTAGTCAGCAGCATACAGATATGTCAAAAAGAAGGGACAAGGGCAATACAAAAGAAAGTGAGCTTCTCCAGAACCCCAGGGTATTCTGTAGTTCACACACTGAGTGTAACACAACGGCATGCATGACATGAGCAGCGACTACCGGGATCCTAGGCCGTGGTTACGCTTGTCGTTTCAGTTCAACTTTTGTCATCCGATCATGCCAGGACGCATCAACTGTCAAGTCTTTGCGCTCCGTGATCAGCTCTTGCTCGCTCTAGGATCGGATCAACCAGACCGCATGCAGAAGGGGCCTGTCTCATTCTAAGCTCAGACCTCAGTGAGGTGTGGACAGCATGCGGGCACGATCGGGACAGTTTATCAAACGTACTGTAGGTCTCACATCACCACTATCTGATCTGGCAGGTTGCATTCAACCTGTCAACTGCGGACACACAGATTAGGACACGGCTGTTTTCAGATCTGGCGCATACAATCACAAAAGACAGATTGAAAAGACGTGACTCAGTTAGTGGTTGAGCTTTGACCGTCACTAGAAGAACATGTATGGCCCTTTGAGAGTGTTTCTGTATAGATAGCTCACCTGTGTGGTTGCTGGGCTGGCTGTTCTCATATACAAGAGGCGTGTGCAGGGGGAAAGCCAGTATAATCGTTTAGCGTGGTAATGTTAACACCACTGTTTGTCATCTTTTGTTGTGTCTATTGCCACAGAAGAGAAATAAATCTCTTGTTCGATGTTCGAACTATCTGCCTGCATAAGCCACAGTGCCAGGCTAAATTACCTTTCTTAACTCCTGCTGAAAATCTAATCGCTCTCCATGTGACATTTGAAAATCAGTTTTGCTTCATTTCCTTATTACTTACCTTAACCTTAGCCGAAATTCTAACTTAAACCCTAAAACCTTGTCTTAAACCTCAAATAGACTTTTGAAGAAGTGAGGACCAAACACTTACAGTATACAATACAGACTCTCCCATGTATCACCTTGGTGCTGATATGGCTCATTGGTCAGCAAACCAATCAAATTAACCGACTTTCAGTTCTGCCAATTAATCATTCAAGTCATCTGTTATTATAAATCCCTGCTGGTTATAGTTTCTCCAAATATTTGGGATGTGCTGGGTATTCCAAGCATAACAAACTGCATCTGTCTCTTTCCACCCATAATCCCCTCTCCTTCATTTCTTCTGTAGCTGCTTTGGTTTATTTCCTGAAGCCAGGAAACGAGTCATGTCATTGGTCTGGCTTGTAAACCCAGGTGGGGTTTATCAACTCAGCAAGAGGGGGTTGTTCCCTGAGATGGTCAGCTTGGGATGATGTCAAATTCCATTTTGTATAAAAGGGTAAAATGTATCAAGCTAAGGATGATGGTGAAAACATCCAGAGAAATCTCTCCTGCTGCAGAACACACTTAGGAACGAACCACTAATAACATGAAACCAAGACACACTCTAAAAACATAAAGTAAGAAATGAATATTAAAACAAACTGAGATCAAAACAAAAATGGAATAATTTAGCATTCTGCCCGCTGTGAAATAGACGCGCTCTCAAAGGTGCCGTCCTGACATAAACATGGAGGAGTGAATTCAACAACTGAAGAACACAAGTTATCTTTGTGTTTCGTTAAAGCAACAATCAGTTTTGTTTGTACAATTATTATTGTTGTTGTTTTTTCCGATCTCTAACGACTTTGTAATTAAAGAGCATGAGCGGGCATTCAAGGTGTTTCAAGTACAACAAACAGAAAAACTAGATTAGAAGAAAAACATGACAATCTGCATATCATTTGAGTACGATGTGATCAAGCAAAATGTCCTGCATTGCTTTTAGGCCATTTGATACAAGTGGCTAATCGAGTCCCTCTCCCGCCCTGCCTTTAAGAGTGACCTTATGGACGTTATGGACCTAAAAACTGCAACTCTGAGTCTTCAAGGCAAAAACTTGTTTTCAACAGCAGTAATCTTAGTTTTTTAAATATCAGTAAGTTTCTACATGAGAGGAATATTCAAGTTCTCCCCGATCTCTTCATAAAAACATTACATTAAAATGCAGAGTCGATGCAGCTCTTTTTCTGCTCAAATTTTAATGCCTTCTCAGTGTGATTCATGGCTAATTTGAGACAAGACTGCATGATTAACACACATGAATGTTTAATGTGTTTAAACTGCACTCTGGGCGGCTTGCAGTGTGCCTCACAGTTACGTGTGCGGGCTAATGATCCTTTTACTTCAATTGAAACTAGTCCAGGTCTACTTGAATGAGCGAGGACGCAAAACTTTTAAAGGTCCCATATTAGAATTTTAGCATCAATTGAGACGTTACGCCATCTTTTGGTAAACAGAAATTCTTTACCATTGTGTTGTTTTCACTAGCAGTTGTTCAGTTTGTTCTGGTCCAGGAAAAAAATATCTTAAAGGTCTCAAACATTTGACAGTGATTGTCATGGTTGTCATGCTGTGAGGTATATGGTTAAAATTGTCACATTTGAGACACTTGTTCACATTCAATATCAAAGTTTCACAGTTCATTTGACTGAAATATTGGTATTTCATGTCAGTGTGTATTTGTTATAATTAGCCAGCTACTACCTTTCTTTATTTAACTTCCCCCTTCATCACCCAAATGTTTTTAAATTTGTGCCTCTTTCTTCCCTTCCTCTTGTTGTTTTCTCTCTCTCTGTTCATCTGTCCTTCCAGGGCTCTCTGCCTCGGCCTCCCTGGTCTCTCTGGCCTGGATGATCGCCTCTTACCAGAAGGTTCTCCGGGACTCCCGCGACGACAAGCTGCCAATGTCTTACAAGGCCGTGATCACCCAGATGCTGTGGCACTTCTTCACCATCGGGGCGAGGACCGTGGCCTTTGCCCTCTTCGCCTCCGTCTTCCAGCTCTACTTCGGCATTTTCATCGTCAGCCACTGGTGCGCCATGTGACCTGATGCAAAAGAGTCTGGACCCACTATGAGAAGCTTAGTATTTGACAAAATGATGAATACTGACGAGTTTTTTTAATAGTTATCAGGAGAAAACTCTCAATTATAGTAACCAGAAAAAATATTTATTGTTTGAGTGTTTAGTACAAGTTTACAGTTATTACCCAACCATTGACTGGCTGCATTGACATCAAATGAATATTGTATCAGTGGTCTTGTATCTCAACGGCAGGTCCTCAAAAGAAATAGAAGATCAATTATTCAATACATCTGTGTCCAAAATTAGAGCCTTGAGATAGTCATGCTATGTATTTACTGAAATACATTGTCGTTTACAGTATTGTACAGGGAAACAGCTTGATTAAGTAAATCGTCAGTAAAAACTGTAAATATATCCTCTTTTAACATACGCCCGTTCTCACTCATTAGCCTTATTAAATCAGTGTGTTCACAACAATCTGCTTTCTCTGCACTCTGCCGCTTCTTTCCCCTAAAGAAGGACACACAATAGTTAATGTTGGTTGATTTATAATGTTCCTCCCCATTCATTGTGATTTTTTATAAATGTATCAAATTGGTGCAAAAAGGTTGTGGTAAGCAGAGATTCAATATCAATGTCTTGTCATGCTTTAACTTTAGGCAATTGTGCGTCTGTTGTGTTTTCAAATGTTTCGTTGAAATATCCCTTAATTCCCATGCAGGTATATAATTAAAATCCCTAAAAATGCATTACATTACCCAGGTAATAGATTGAAATCGCTAAACATGCATCACATGATAATTCTTATGATTACCTGCGTTGCCCATCTCATTGTTATTGGGAAGTAAGTGTTAAAACGTGTCACCGTACACATTTTGAGAATTTGCTCCCTAAATTGCATTGAGATCAGTTCATTAGACTACAAGTTATATTATGTTATGACATTGGGGTGCATATATAGGTGTCCAAAATAAAGAGAATATGAATGTGCTCAGTGAATTTCATGTCCATCTGCTCATTAGAGTTTTAACTTGAATGATGGTCGTAGTAATAATGTACAAATAATAAAATGCATGTCGGTATTAAAACAAAGAATAGGTGCTATCTTTTAGAAAATAGAAAATACACAGTCATCACAAAGTCCTTTTGAGGTTGTCCATCCGAATGACCTTATTATTCTTAGTAGCAGGACTCATAGTGCCGTTATTAAGGCTTTTCTTTATTGTCTTTCAGGTGTGTCATGACCTTCTGGATCATCCAAGGTGAAACTGACTTCTGCATGTCCAAATGGGAGGAAATCATCTATAACATGGTGGTGGGCATCATCTACATCTTTTGCTGGTTCAATGTCAAGGAAGGACCCAGTCGCCTACGGATGACCGTCTACTATTCTGTGACGCTGGTTGAGAATGTGGCACTGACCGCCGCCTGGTACACTTACCGTGGCCCACACACCTCCGACTCCTATGCCCTGGTGGTGGTGTGCCTGGTGGCCTGCAGCTTTGCCCTGGGAACCTTCTTCATGTTGGTGTACTACTGCTGGCTGCACCCGGATGGGCCCGTTCTGGGCTCACAGTGGGGAGGGTGTGTGGATGAGGGTGTGGTGAGTGCGGTAGGGGTAGCGGGAGTGATTGATGCTTGCCTCACCCCATCCCATGGCTCCCAAACAGACATGGTCATTACCAGCCCTCCGAGAACTCTCCCCAGGACTAAAGACACGGGGGAGCCGGTTCCCGGAGAGCGAGACAAGGACAGAGACAGGGACAGTTGCCTGCCTGTCTTCCAGGTACGTCCCTCCCCTTCATCTTCTCCTGCACTCCTTCACAGGACCTCCTCCTCATCTCGTGCACAGGAGGGACCTGTGATCCGGATCGACCTCCCAAGGAAGCGATACCCGGCCTGGGATGCGCACTTTATCGATCGGCGTCTTCGCAAAACCATTCTGCTTCTGGAGACCTCATCAGCCGTCAGCCCGAGGATACAGTACAGGAGTAGCATGATGGGCAGCAAAGAGGTTTTAGAATATGAGACAACCGTCTAAGCCAACGGAGGCTTTTAAACGTAAAAGTGCAGTCTGAGACCAAGGCTAAGCCTGAGATCAGTTCTCATCCCAGGACTACCTATGCCCAGGAGAAGCATGGAAAGGAGACAGAGTTTCAGGCAACTCTTTTTTTTTTTTTTAAAGAGGTTGTCAAACTTGATTGTAAAATGTGAAGCGCAATCTGGGACTAAAGCTCTCCCCTTAGGGCGCAGTCCGGGAGTACGTAGCATGAATGAGCCGTGGGAAGTAAAGGGAGTAACACTGAACTGAGATAATCTTCATCTTTTCTAAAAGCTTGGAGGTGAGACATTTGATCGCTCATCCTGGGACCAAGGAGTGTTAGATTTGGTTTCATCCTGCATGGTTAGAGCAAGAAGTAAAAGGATTTGAGGGCAATGAAGTTGCGGAGTTTGAGATAATTGAGAAACAGTCCGCTGCATGAACTTGAGCCTTGGACTCGGAGATTCAACAGAGACTTACCTGGGAACTTTTAGAGACTGGAGTTTGCACGGGACATGCAATCATTTGGTTTGGTAGCAAATTAGACAAGAATGGGGACTCACTATCTCATAAATATTGCCTACGTGATTTGCAGGGCAAAAGACGCCGAGACATCTAGGTTAAAACTAAGTTAAATTTGGTTGAAAAGTGATAGTTATTTTTAGAAATCTGGGTGACGTATAAAAGGCTAAATATGATGTTTCAACAGCCCTTAAAATGTGTTAACGTAGTTATGACCAGTGACGCAGGACATAACTACAGGATGAAATAAACTAAAAACTTGAATTAAACAATGATTAATGATATCTCACTTTTTAACAACACTTAGCCGGGTTTTAATCAAGACGTCTAGATTTCTTTTTACCTCCAAATCACTAATTAATTGCCAATTGAGTACTCTTTAATATTTAAAGAAATGCAATCACTTTGCAGAGTATACATACAGTGAATAGGAGTATTTGTCTTTGCAATTAGACAGAGATTAAAACATTTTACATTTGCTGTACCATCATGCTTCCAAAAGGTTGCATGTCCCTCACATTCTGTCCGTGGTGTCGAAAGAGAAATGTAGTCGTATACATTGGGCTCAAGTCTCATGACAAAACAAGGACCCATCATGTGAATGGCTCACAAGTGATTCTGAAATGTAAGCCTGAGATACAAGTGATAACAGCCAGCCATCCATATGTGGTACAAAAACAGCCATAGCAAAAGTTCCATTGATTACATCCCAGCTGCTCTGTCACCCCCCAACTTGATAAAGGACTTAATTGGAAAAAAATCAATCAGGTCTGGATGTAAGGATGTAAGGTGGACGACTTCCGCGATGGTTACCCCCCATATGGCATGCTCTAACTCGCCACAAACAGGCCTGTGATGTACAGTTGAATAAATACAGATGTCAGATATAAGCTATTATAATAAGCTCTAGTTGATGAATGACTTTTGGATGAAGAAGCTTCATTTACTCGTAAGAGTCTAAATGTTGTCCACTTTTCTTAGAATACATAAGATGTAGAGGTATAAAGGGTGTCATTAACAACCTCATTGTGCTATGAAAACATTTTCAACAGTAGCTGATAAAAAAATGTCTCTTAGTCACATCAACAGACCTTAAGGTATCCTACAACAGTTTGTTGGAATGTGAAAACACTAGAACAAATCTAGTGAGCGGTTAATACAAGTAACAATATACACGCAAAAGAAATTGATAACAAAAACTCAGAGTTGCAAAGTACCAGGATTGTTTTTGCGGGCTAGCTAGTTAGCAAAAGCTGCTGTTTATTGTTACAGATAGGATGGTGACAAGGGTTTGGAATTTTTGAAAGAAGATGTTTACAAAATGAAACCATGTACAGGCCTTCAAAGTCGATAGAGTCAGGTTTGTACTGGTAAGTGACATCAGTCGACTGACAGGAAAAATTAAATCGTCAGATGAGAAATCCTCTTTGCTCCTTTTAAACTGCTGTTGTGATGCCCGCACAACTTGAACAAATTCAGCGGAGTTGATCGGCACACAACTTCAAGGGTTGAAGTTTAAAGGCAGCAGCTCCCAGGTGTGAATGTGTTACTATCAATTAGAAGCAGCTAGATGCTAAGAAAGTCCAGCATGGTCAGCAACAGTACCTGGAGGCAGAACAGTGAAAAAAACAAAAACAAAAAAAAACACTCTCATCAAAGCTAATTTTTGTCCTCTCTCATATTACACAACAGATCTCTCTTTGGCAGTCTCTTTGAAGTTCTTTGAAACGTTTCTTTAAAAGCCTTAGGTTAGTCTGTGCATATAAGGTGACTTGTGATTTGTTATGAAGAGGACGTTCTTCGAGTCCATCCAAGAAACATTTATACCAATGTTGTGATTGTTTTAGATAAAGGCAACACGAGATGTTAGCATTTTTAGCAATGCACTCAAAAGCATTTCTCTTAACACCATTGCATTCCCTATGTGACTCTGATGCATCTCAAAAAGCATGTCCATCAAAACACCATTGAAGATGCATTTGAGATACTGTGTAGCTCCCAGTTCATGATGCAGTTTAACTTTCATTTATTTTTCCTTAGCTGCAACACCAAGATTTTTAAATTACAACCCAACAAGCATTTAGAGGATGTGACTGTTCAGGGGGTCACCAATTTAAGGTTGACTGACACAAGCACAAAAAAACAAAATATTATGGCACAGTAAAAATTCATATTTAACTACTATAAACTTGTGTCAAAGTTGTTTAGATTCTAGTTTTTATTCGGATGAATATAAATGACATCTCAACTTTACTTTGGCACTTCCCTTACCCTTTTCAAAGCTGGGGCATGCTGTTGTGTTAACATGAACATTTTACGTCAAAATGTTTATAGTGTAAAAACTAAAAACATCTACTGAACAAATGTTTCATCCAGAGAAAGCTGTTCAACGTGTATGAACCTCTTCACCATATCCACCCTGGCAGACGGACAGTTTACTGTGGAGTAATCTACTATTTACTTTCTTGGGTAGTGAAGGAATTCAAACAGTTCCCTCCTGCTGCCACCTGGGACCAACACAAATGTCTTTATTATGCAGCATCTAGGGTGGGTTTAATTATCACCTTTATGCTGATGACGCATGTGTATATTCTGAAGTGGCGAAGGGGCTCCCAGTAGAAGTATTTCCAACCTTGTGTACTTTTGGTCGATGGGTGGAGCAAGTCACTAAGAGTAGTTTGTATACTTGCCTTTTAACAATGCATTTACGAGGATAAGGGGTTGTGATGCAGTATCTTGCATATACTTCAGTCTACCTGTAGGATAAAAAAAAGTGTATCCTGTAGGGGGCAGACACCAGAATATATGGTCGTGAGAATGTCTTAGTTACTTAGTTTGTCTTTAAGACCTTCCATCATTGTTGTTGTTTAGTTGTCAGAGTCTGCCAGAGAGGCCATGTTTCTAATTGCATCCTGCAGATGAGTTGCATTATTATCTGATGTTGTGAACAATCAACGCTCCGGAGCATTGGGTACACGCGTGGCCATCATGCACACACTAATGCATTGTTAAAAGCAAGTATGTAAGCGCTCAGATCCTCAAAAGGTTTTTGATTGTATTCCCAATTAGACAGCAAGGGCAACATTTCCATATCAGCTCTCCTACCTGCTCTGCGGGAAAACTGTGTCTGTGGTGGGTTGAAATGGATAAATAACAAATCAGGAATAGAAATTAAAAGTCAATATCAGTAATAACTTGGTATTAGCATTATCCTGACAGTGTTGTGTCCTATGAACTAGTGGATGTTGGTACAGTGGTGGCAGTCACTGCGATGTTAATGGTGCTGAAAACAACAATTCTATGTCATGTCAAGCATGATAATGTACAGATAATGCATATGGTAACCACCCAATCGTGGGCCGAGGGCGAGGCTTCGCTTTCTCTGATTGGATAATGAAGCCCTTTGTGTAGTCAAATAAAAGTAAAAAGTGGTGCGCTGGTTATATACCGACTTGAACAAAAACATGTTAAAAAAGTAAGCGAGTTCAAAAACTCAAATCATCTTTTATTAATTGATGCAAGTATTTATGTTTATTTATTTTTGTATTTGTTTTATATATATTTATCTATTGTTTACTCACTCAGTGGCCATGTCTTTGGTATGACTCTTATATTAAGATGTAAAAACTGAAAATAGATTTTCTTTTCTTTTTTTACTCATTCTATATATCTGTATATATCAGAGTGGCGCTATACTAGGACGTGTATGAGTGTGTGTGCTTTGGTTCGTATGTATGTATTGTATGTACAGTATGTATGTCAGGATGTGCTCTAAGTTCTTTTGATAATGCTGCTTCAACATCCTCTGAGTGAATGAGCAGAAAAATAAACCAGTGGTGAAAATATCTATGACGCTGTTAAAAAAAGAGCTCAACAAGATGTGCTGATAACTGTAGATGGGAATAATACTGTAGTAAACATGGCTGAACAGCCGGCGAAATACACTGCTGTCTGTGTTTTCTGTTACAGCGTATGGAAAATAAATATGAAGTCATATATTGTACTTAATTGCAATGTTTAAGGTACTTGTACTTAACTTTACTTAACTTATTTGGGAAGCTTTGTGAGGGAACTATTGAGCACTTCACTTTACTTCACTTCATATGTAAGGGCGTAACTCGTTTTTACATTTAATGACATACAAAGCACAGACTGAGGTTTGCATCCTGAGTCCTGCATGTTAGATTGAGACAACCAAAAGATTGTGTTATTGGTTAAATGTGAATTAAGTAAAAAAAAGTCACTATTCATTGTCAGTATTTAATCAAGACCACAATATTTCCCTAATCCTAACCACTTGCTAGGTGTCAGGGAAACAAAGTGCCTAAGCATAACCATCAAATAGTTCAATTATGTTTTCGGTTCTACGACCGGATATCATGTTGCAAGGAAAACAAACAAAATATTATAAGATTTGCAGTATGAACATTTTGTGACTTGCCAATTTAACATTTTCTGATTATGTTGATTTTAAAAAAGGTCAGCGTTACTCGATGTTCTTTTTTTCATTATTTATTATTTGCACACAAATGAGACTTCATGAAAACCAGATAATGGCAAAATAAGAAATGTGACGGGAGAGGTCAAGAAGAAACAGGCTTATACAACAGACCTCCCCTCAACATGAGGAGAGAAACCAAAAATATTAAAAAGGAATAAAAGAAACTGCACCAACATAATGACGATAAGAATGACAACACAAAAGAAAAACTAACCAATCAGTAGGTAACTGTTTCTTTTAAAATGTATCTGCTGTTATACATTGGTATTATACAATATACCCATATTTCAAGGATACAAGTTTAGAACAGCAGATTTCAGATTTCTTTCAAACTAAGCCAATGCACTTTCTGGAACAAATCACAATTTCCTAGTTTTTGCGAACAGTTCATCAAGAACATTAGTTTTTTATCAATTGGCTCTAAATACAACAGTACCCATGAGCCTCAAAAGCTCTGTATTTCATTAAACACTGCTGCTGAATTTTGTTTTTATTTGACTTGCTGAATACATCCAACAAGCTCTGCAAAACCTGTAACGTATGTCCGCCACTGAGACAGAATCTAGCTCATTCTATATGGCTGTTTCTTACTGGCCGTGGTTTTTCTGTGTTTGGACTGTACTGAGGAGTTCCCAGGTGCGATACCGGAGTGAGGCGGAGCTGAAACTGAAGCTGGAGCTCCACCAACGCTTTCCGCTGAATCTTCCCGCCCGGTTTCTCTTGTTTCTTCTTGAATCTCCTCTTTCTTTCCTCTCGAGGCGACAACACAAAATCTCTCCCTCAAACCAACATTCTTTGATCTCTTTCTCACATCACCATCCCTCCATCCTGAGGAGTTGTTGTTTATTTGGCAAGCATCTCTGGAGATCCAGCAACCCAACAACAATCCCTCCTCCTCCCTTTTCTCTTCAAGACTTTTTCCCTTTGCTTTCCTTTTCCTTTGTCTGTTTTCACTCTGTTTCTTCTTCTCTGTTTTCTTTTACTTCGCAGCAGGAGGAACTCATGGGTTGAGTATTCCGCCCCTTATTTGACCTTTTGTTTTTCTTTTTCACTCCTTGCTTCCAAGCACTCCTTCCTTTTTTCTCAAGTTCAATCAACCCTGTTCTCACTCACTTGGTCAGCGCCGCTCGGTGTCTGATACCGACGCACCAAGGCACTCTTTGAGTCCTTTGAGACACACCGGGCTTTCAGCTGACTCCAATGTAAACCCATACGCTTCATTCATCGACGGTCAGAGTAACTGAAGTAGTATAAAGAGCAAGAAAGTCCACTTAACGGAGGTCAGTGTGGATCACCTTCGACACAGACTTTCGCCCAGGAGGCCGCTGTTAGTGTCCATGTAACACCAAGTCAACGTTGACTTACTTTTGTTACAAAAATGACGTGGCATTAGTTAAGTACATAACAAACATACTTATTTTAACTGAGGCCGCGATTTTAAAGCTAACCAAGTAGGTTTGTTTTGTGAATAAACCTAAAAATTATGTAAACCTATATTGGAAGAGACTGTATGACTGTATGCATGTAACAAGCAGAAACTGTAACCCTTGCCTTCTCTCCAATCTCAATCCCTCTTTTACCTGTCTTCATCTTCATCCTCGCCTTCCTTCCTCACTGGTCAGCCTCTTTGTTCTGCTTCTTTGTTCTTTATCTGCCCTTCCAATCAACCCTCCTCTACTTTCAACGTTTCTTCCTCGTCTTTAAGCTACATCTTCCTCGTTTTCTTCCATCCCTCTCTCCATCTTCTCTCCTTCCCTCCTCCCTCCTCTTCCTCTTCCACCTTCGTCTTCTCCTTGATTCTCATTTTCCTCCTTGTATTTTTTTCTCCTCTTGCGTCAGACCTCATGTGTGATTTTGAGGTGTTTTAAGGATTCTGCTTCTTTGATACCACTGATGCACACACACACACACACATACACACACACACAGACGTACATGCATAAATTCACACATATTACACCCAATACACAGTCTCACACACACTTGCAAAGACACACACATTTTTGGAGAGATAGAGTTGATGCAGCACCAAAACACATCAAGATCTGACGTACTTTGAAGTTCATACAAGCATGAATTATTGTGTGTTTTTGTGTGTGTGTCAAAGAGAGAGAGAACATCAAGAGCAGGTGAGTTCATGTATATGTGCATTTATTTTGCATGACTCATGTGTCACTGGTGAATATAGTGTAGAGACCTGGCATTGTGTGGCCATTCTTAAGTATTGTAGATTAAAATTGATATAAAACAGTGAGGAAATCTTGGTTCCGCTGTCTCTCGACTCTCCGAGCTAATCGACTATCCCGTAGTTCCTGCCACGCTGCTAGCTCTCTCTGCCTACTCAACCCACGTTACTAACTGCTTTTCACTTTGTACTGATCTCATTTGTTTTCATTCTAGGGATCCAGTTACGAAGTTAAATATTTTTCTCCAGAATACTATTTTGAAATGGCATGTTTTGATTTTGTTTGATCTGTCACTTAGAGTTGATCTTTGTTCAGAGCAGAACTTTTGATTCAACCTCCATTCATTTTGACACAGTTAAGCCCCTGTAGGTTTCTTCTCAGGGCAGAGAGAGAGAGAGAGAGAGAGAGAGAGAGAGAGAGAGAGAGAGAGAGAGGCCCCATCTTTGCCTCCCGTTGCCTAGGTAACTGGGCGATCGTTAAGCTGTTAGCCCTCCGGTCACCATGGAGTGGTTACCCTCACAATAGGTGTGTGTGTGTGTGTGTGTGTGTGTGTGTGTGTGTGTGTGTGTGTGTGGTGTGTGAGTGTGTATGTGTGTGTTTGTCCACAACTGCATTTCGTTATATTGTCATCCGTTGCATAATGACAATAAATCTTTATTGTTTCCTTGAATGTGAGCATGGTTACATGGTGTGTGTGTGTGTGTGTGTGTGTGTGTGTGTGTGTGTGTGTGTGTGTGAAAGGTCACAGGTTTGATGTCATCTCTACTGCCTCCATCAGTGTCCTGCTGAGAAGAAATATGTCTTTCCTTCCTTCCTCTCCTCCCCCTCCTCCTTCCTTCAGATGTCACAGCTCTGCCACTCTGTGGCCAAACCTGCTCATTGCACCTGAAGACTACCAAGTCCTAAATTAACTCCTAAATGTTTTGTTTCTTGGGAGTAAATCACCTTTGAGTCCCATTGGATGACAATATCACTGATTGTGGTGTGACTAGACATGAAATATTTCTTCTGAAGCATGACTTTTTGTTAATTTTTTTGACAGTCCTAGCAACATTAGCAAACAACCTCACAACATGTCTTTTTGATTTGATTTGCATTCATATTTTGATTCCAATGTTGCTAAACTCTGGTTGGTGCAGTGACGTGTGAAACTCTTGGGATTCTGAAAATGTGTGTTCATGTACGATCCAATTACTGATAGGAAGCGTATAGAGTCAATAGGTTTGCTGTCCCTTTGAATGATAATTTCTCTAAAATGGAAATTACATCATCACTTCAAATGCAATCAACACTAAAGACAGGAGCAAACTTGCGGCCAAACTTAAAAGTACTGTTCTACAGCATAAACTTCTTCAGTAAATATCTCACTCGTGAATTTTAAAGCAAAAATCATAAAAGGGGTCGTTTGTGAAGATGATCTTGCTGAACAAAATGTGTTATAAAGCTCATTTTCTGTAATATTCCAAAATTCAATTGAAAAGTCCCATCAAATTGCTTTCGAGGGAACCAGGGCGATGCTTGGCCTACGAAAATGTGTCATCCAGCACTCACTATTTAAAGTTACATGGTGTAGTAACAAGAATAACAAGCGAGAAAATCGATGGGCAGTTGGGATGGTGCACGAGTCAAACAAACGCAAGTCTTTGACCAAGGAGCCCACTGTTTATGTTAACTTTATGCTTGTTACGTAATGTTAGTTAAGAAACTCCGCTAGGTTCAGTTGTTATTTATTTATGCTACATTGTTTTGTTATCATTCTAACACAAACATTACCTTTTTTCTCACTTCAACCAAGTATTTTTCTTGCCTAAAGCTAACCAAATCATTTCACAGCATTAACCGCGTGTCATTGTGTGTTTCTGCAAGCGTGATACAAGGTCGGTATGAAACGCATGAAATGTCTTTTTGGTTCAGAACGTCAACATTCACTGTATCCTGCGGTTTGCACAAACGTACAATGCCAACACATTTTTTACTGGGAATGGGCGAGGGAGGTAAAAGAACACCAACTACCAATGAAATGCGGTGTACATCAAGAATAATGGAGAGAAGTTAAAACTGGATCTACATATAGTTTTTGTTAATAAAATAAATTGTTGCAGTTTTCTGCTGAGGCAATTGAACTAGACGTCAGTCGAGAAGTGTCATAATAAGAGCATGGGTTACTCTTCCCAAGTCTTTGGGCAGCTGAAGGGTCAATTTCTTATAATGTTCCTTGGTTAGCGTGAGGGAGATCTTAGGTTCAGATTCAAATAAATCCCACAGTCTCAGTCTGTAAATAGGTTTGCAGTAAAGATCATCACATGATGTTGCATTGTGAACAGTGTCAATGTAGTTCAAAATGTAAAGGGGTAAAGAAAAGAAAAAGTATTTTACAATCCTGCTTATGTTTTCATAGTTTATCATAAGCAAAATGAATGATAGGTGCTGAGTATTGACGAGCTCCACAACTCTCTGTTAGTAAGTACAGTAGCTCAGTTGTTCGCACCTCCAAACCAAATTTTCCAAGGTTTTCAATAAAAGGAAACTTAAATAAGAGAAAATCCCTTAATTGTGTGCGTGCGTGCGTGCGTGCGTGAGTGTGCGTGCGTGCGTGCGTGCGTGCGTGCGTGCGTGCGTGTGTGTGTGTGTGCATGCGTGTGTGTGTATGTTTGATCCGTGCAGAGAGAATGGGCCTTATCAGTCTCTGGTGGAGTTTCCTCTCGGACAGGAAGTGGGCTTCCTCTGCTTCCTGTTCTTGTGTGTGTGTGTGTGTGTGTGTGTGTGTGTGTGTGTGTGTGTGTGT
>NW_022280035.1:8250651-8271186 GCF_004355925.1 Anarrhichthys ocellatus | reverse complement strand
GTGTGTGTGTGTGTGTGTGTGTGTGTGTGTGTGTGTGTGTGTGTGTGCGTGTGTGTGTGTATGGCCCCAAAAGAACAATCAGTGTAGAAACAAGAAAGAACAAGAATGAAGCAGCCGAGATAGAAGCAAAAATAACTTCAACAGAGAGAGACGTTGAAACAGTAGGAACGATGGAAAAAATAACTGGGAGACAGATACAAAGACAACAAAAGACAAACTGAAATAAAAAAAAATACATTCAGTTGGAGTGTGACCAGAACCAGGACTCATCTGACCCAGAACAGGACCAGTACTGGGGGGGGCTGAATCGCAATGGACTATGAACCCAAGAAATCCAAGAAGGTAGGCCTGCTGTCACTTTTGCTCTGCTCTGAGTGCCTTACAGCAAATCCTTTTTAGTGTCATTGTTCAGCCTTTGAAAAATGCTGCTCTTTCCAGCAATCCTTAGTTTCAAACAAACACAAGTGTATGCCTGGTCACACCAGCATTTAAAACGACATAAATTGTGAGGAAATCAATTTATTTCAATGGAGCGCAGCGACCAGTTGGTGAATTCACTTGCAGGGGTGAAGTAAATCAGTGTGAATCTTTTGCAGTTCAGTAAACTCTGAAAGCCAGATTTACGCTGTTGACCAAGAGCAAACTGTTTCAGTGAGTTCAGACTGGTGGCACCTGTTGTAACTTATTAGCTGTGTTACTAGAGCTGCTGCACAAAAGAGGAATGGTTTGAGGCAGGAGTCGATAGTGTAAAATACTTAAAGACACTATTTGAATGTATAGTCCTATTAGCGGTCGAGCTCAGGAGTTAACTAACTGGCAAGCTGTTTTTCCATGTTTCATTAATACTTTATTGAATGAAATGAGAATAGTATAGTAAAGGATAGTAAACAACAGCACACTACAGAGTGTGACTGAATATGTCCCCAACCTGCAAGCCTGTTAGCCATTAGCTCAGCAGCTGCATTTCCTGCGAACAACAGGATAAATTTCTCCACGATTGAATTGAATTGATTGAATTAACTCTTTAAAAACAGTAAATGAGAAGAATCTTCTCGATGCCTGGTCTCCTATTTTCTAAAACTCTAAATAAAACAGCATGCGAAAAGAAAAATATTTTTAAAAGAAAAATGGCGAGACATCAGAAGAAGGAAAAAAAGCGTAAACCTCCGAATTAATTTGCTCTGCAGCACTTTAGTTTTATTAAGCACATTCATTACAAAAATCCAATTATTTTCCTCTTTATGTCTCCTCAAAAAGAAAAACTGGAATAAGCGGAAGAACAAAACTCATTATAACACTCGTCTGTCTTACAATGAAATCCAGCTGAGTGCAGAGATGTTCATCAGACCTCAGTCTGATATGCAGAAACCTGTCCTTGTAATTCATAAAGACAAGACAGGTTTTTCATTCTAAAAAGCTAATTTCCTCTCTCTATTCAGTGTGTCTGTGTGTGTATGTGTGTATGTCTGTGTCACGTTCATTCACCTCACGCCTTCCAGCACCAGTATATCAATGTGTGTGTGTGTGTGTGCGTGTGTCAGTAGGTGTCTAACAGTGGAAGCTTTGTTGACAGTGAGTCTCAGCAGGGAGCTGTCAAAGATTACTGCTTACTTGTCAATCACTGCTGGTACAGCCAAGAGGATGTACTGCATTAACACACACACGTACACACAAATACACAGAGGCATGTATGTTCACACAAATTAACTGTCTTCTATGATATTCTAGTTCAGATTCAAAACCAAAACACCCACCTAGTGACTAGAGACTGCTGGGATAATTATAGCCATAAACAGCATACTCCCGATTTAGTCATTTTTAGAGACTCCCCAGTTGTCGAGCTTAAAGTTTTGCCTGCGGGTAGGACTAGAGAGAAGGTCATGGTCATTAAAATCAATAGGTTACATCCACTGGCAACCAGTTCTCACTCCCAACTCGTGAAATGCCGGTGCTTGGTCAGTGCCCCTCGGCGTCTGATACTGACGCACCGTGGCACCCTTTAGCGTCAGTATGAGGCACACTTTGCTTTCAACTGACTCCAATGTAAACCCGTCCTCGACAATATTAGACGGTCTGAGTAACGGACTTAGAATAAAGAGCGAGAGGGCAGGTGGGCGGGGTCTTGGGATGGTCAAACAAACACAAGACTGTCACACAGGACACTGCTGTTTGTGTCCCGTGTGACACCAAGTCAACATTGACCTATTTTAGCTTAGTTTTGTTGACTTATTTTATGTGACAAATGTACTTATTTTAATCCAAACACTTATCTTTACCTAAGCCGAACCAACTACATTTTGTGCCTAAACCTAACCTAAAGTAGTTTTTTGCCAAAGTAAAAACAAAAAACAAAGTAAACGTAATTGGAAGTTTATTTTGAAAAGACACTATGCAGGAAATTAATGGATCTGACACTCTGTTCCTGACATGTCCGACACTGACGCTAGAGAAGTACCCAGAGCGTCATATGTTTAAATTACCTTACACAGCAGGTGGATCACAAAATAATGCTTTTGTGTTCAGAGCGTCGACCAATGGCGGCTCCTGAAGACGTTAGCGTATGCTGCTATAGCAACAGTTATATCAGACATGGAGAGAATTTCTCCATTGAAAGAAGAACACAGATTGGCACTGATGGCTTTCCTCGATGAAAAATGTGTTTTTATTGACAGATTGACAGATGATTAATCCAATCACCTGCCAATCATTCTCTGAAACTCTGAAATTCTCTGACAGCTGCTCTGAAAGCTGGTTAACTGATCAAGTGTTGGTTTTTAACGAGTTGGGAGTGAGAATGTGTTGCCCCTGGGGACCAGGAATTTACTCAAAATGTTTATGACGACAATGTCGAGATAAGGGATTACTTGTGTGCAACATTTGGCTTGATGGTGGCGCTAAAGGAAAGGTCAGCAAAAAAGCTTGTCTTCATTATCACGGGGCCATGAACATGCAGAGAAAATGTTGCTGAAATTATGACACCTTAAAATGCTTAATGTCTTCTTCTCTTATCTTCTTCTCTGTCTCAATGCCTATATGCATCTCTCTCCTTTCAGAGTTTTGTCTCACCTATTAAGCGGCTTGTCTGGTCAAAATCTGGTCGCAGGCCGGTGGATCGAGGCAGCGTTTACCGACGCCCGCTGCACACTGTCCCTCTCTATCCCCCGGACTACCTCATCCACCCTGAGAGACTCATCTTCGACTATGTAGAGAAGGAGGTCAAGGTAGAACCTGAAATACACTACAGTACAACAAAATGCATATATATATAGCAACTGTTGTCATATTCAATATATAGTATATATATACACATACAGCAACAGTTGCTTGACCTTTCACCTCTCCCTTTAGTTCCTTGGTCACCTGACCTGGGTGTCGGTTTCACTGAACCCCTCCAGCCGAGACGAGCTGCTTCAACTATTGGACACAGCCAGGGTAAGTAATCAATAACCTATCTATAAGTAATCACTGCTTAGTTATCAATAACATAGCTATAATGAAGCATTTCTGTCGATAATGATGTACAACATCTATAACTAAAAAAAGCCAGGCTTAGTAATCAATATATTATTGATAATTAATCACTAATGTATAAATAATCCAAACCAGGGTTATAATAATAATAATAATAATAATAATAATAATAATAATAATACGTTATAGATAAAAAAAAATTGCAATGAAATAAAATTCACACAGAGATCAAAGCTTTTAAAAGAAGAATGTTTTAAGAAGTGATGTAAAAGTGGTGATAGATTTAGATGGTAAATCGCTCCAGAGTTTGGGTGCCGAACTGCAAAAGTCCAATAACCCAGTTATTCAGTTAGTCACCAGTCGGGCTCTGGAAAAGCTCGGGAGGCAAATATTAACTGGTCTAAGAGGGAGCATGGGCTCCTATGTTAGTAGATCTGTCTTATTACTAGGGGCCTGGTTATTTAAATCATTATTAATTATTAGTAATCAATAAGCAGTGATTGACGGCCAAGGTTAATAAATAATTGTATGTATTAATCATTTCAGCACTGATCAAAAATCATTAAATCTCTTATGAGACAATGCCAATTTTCCCAGTGTTTCATCTATCAGGGCTGCAACAATGTCTGAGTGATCCATAATCTACAATCACATCTCCCTGTGTGTTGGTCAGTAGCAGCTGAAGGTGCTGCCGTTGAAGACCAGCGTGGATCAGGACTGTATTCTGAGTCTGTCCGCTCGCTGTCTGCTGCTGACGTGGAGAGACAACGAGAAGCTGCTGGTGAGGATTCCCACACATGAGATCGCTGCTGCCTCCTACCTGAGAGACGACGCACTGCACCTGCTGGTCCTCAAGACAGGTGAGGACACACCTGATGACAAGACTGTCATTTACTGAAGGACAATAAGCAATGAGTATGTTTTTAATGATGCCTCCACTTCTCAGTTGACAAAAGAGTATTTAGAATGGAAGATAAGCTCCTCACATCACAATTTTGATGATGTTTGTCACTAAAGTTTAGAGTATAGGGCTGTAATGGTTTGTGTATTTGTACCATAGTTCATGGTACAGGGGATATGGTTATACAGTGCCATAGACTGTAGAAAAGAAGTGGACGCAGTCAATGTATCGTCACCCATTGGTTTGCCATTTTTAAGCCTCGAGTTCAGCATTTTGGTCGATACCATCTAAGCTAAGTACAATCGAACGCTGAATAAAACATTTTTAGTCGACCAAAAATGTTACAATTAACTTTCATGAAGCTGTAAACACACTGTGAAAGGGTTAAAGTGCTAAGACGAAAACACAGCAACTACCGAAACGGACCGTGGCAGCGACCTGTCAATCACAATGTTGCTTTATCCTCCATATTCTCTCTAAATGGGACCATAATTTACTAAACGAACATGCTGTGTTGAAAAAGATTTGAAACTCACGATTGAGACCATCAACTCATGTTTAAACTGTTTACTGAGGTAATAAATACAGTGAGAAGTAGAGTCATTTTCTCACTGACTTATTTACAATCAGACTTCTTTTTATAATCTGAGGAGTTGCCTCTTGTGGCCATTAGAAAGAATGCAACAATAAGACTAAGACCATGCAGAGTAAAAAAGTATTAAATTAAGTTAAATTAGATTTCAGAGCAGTAGATGCAGAAATGTGTCGGCTCTAAGCAGGTATTTTCCAAACAGAACCTGTAACCCCGCAAAATGATGTTAGCTGGTAACATGCCACCTTGCCTTTGGAAGTAAAGCTGGTTTACTGCTGTTGTAGTAAGCTCATTGACAGGCAAACGTTTGCAGACAGACACACAGTTTAATCCATTCCTTAATATTTTCTCTTGGACTTCTGAAAAGGCACCAATCTCTCTTCAGGGGCGGTTTTGCGAACAGATAATCAATGTCTTTTACTTGTTTTCTTTTTGTGTATTCGTTTTTGGTTTCGTGTGAGTGACATTTGGTAGTATGGATCATCTCTTCTTCTATGAGAACGAGAGCGTACACGTTTTTAAACCTCATCCCACAGGTCTGAACGTGGATACAGTGGTTGCTGGGGACGACAGCTTGGACAGGAAAAAGCCAACAGGCGTGGATGGCCGACGTCAAACCATGAGCAGCAACACCGACCCTCGTCCGGCTGGGGGCACGATGGAGCGACGGCACACCATCTGTGGAGTCGACTGGAGGACGTCGCTGTCCAGGAGTAACCACGACAAAAACCAGAACGTGGAGAGAGGGGGAGGTGGTGGGGGAGAGAGAGGAGGAGGAGGTGGGGGAGAGAGAGGAGGAGGAGGAAGTTTAGAGAGGAAGAGGGTGGGAGGGAGCTGGGAGAGGAGGCAGCAAACACGCAAAACAGGTGGGAGCTGGGAGAACCGCAGAGCGAGGCCAATGAGTGGGAGCTGGGGGTTGGGGGTAGGTAGTGGTGGTGGAGGGAGCTGGGAGAGGAGGGGAGGAGGTGGTGGAGGAGCTGGAAGCTGGGAAAGGAGGGGAGGAGGTGGTGGTAGTGGTGGCGGGGGGAGCTGGGAGCGGCGGCAAGCCTGCACTGGAAGCTGGGAACGGGGGAAGAGCTACGGCAGCTGGGAGAGGAGGAACCACAATCCACTGGAGCCGACGCCCTGCCCTGACGCCTACTGCAACCTGGTCATCCTGGCTGTGGAGAACAGGGTGGGTCTTTGAGACTCCTTCATTCATCTTACACCCTCCATAAATAAGTTGTTGTTTTTTCTTTCTTTCCTATGTGGCAAATTGGGACTACAATTTAAATTTCGTTGTGCAGCCCTGTTGTAAAATGATTACCAACTCAGTGTGATGACAGCGTCTTTGTTTGTTTATGTGTGTGTCTGTGCAGGATGCTGCAGAGGAGTACTGTTCTCTGATCTGTCAGATGTTCCAGATCATTTACGGCCATCAAACCATCGAGTGTGTCGACAGAGCAGGGTTTCACCACTCCATGCCGGACCGCTATTGGCTGGAGAGAAGTGAGTGACGCATGGGATTTCTCTATGTCAAAAGTAGAGCAGAGGAAAAATAGTGGCAGAGTATAGGACACACATCTCATCTCATACTACCTATTTCTGGTTAGTATCCTGACCTGCAACTACACACGGCAGTAGGTCAGGATACACCACTTGTCAGTGCTTCAGAAAAACTGCAATTTAATCACAACTTTGAAATCTAGCTTCATTAGCCTACTGGTAACGCTCTAAGAAAAGCTGCAGTACATCATCAGTATGTCTTTGCATTTAGTTTTAGTGAATACTGCAGCCTCTACATGGATGCTAACAAGGCGTCCGTGTTTGAAATTGCGTATACTGATGTATCGTACAAACTCAATTTGTATGTATTGCATACTGCCTTTATTTTGGATAAACTGACAACACATTGTAGTAAATCTAAACAGTTACTTTCTTATCAGAAAACATTTTAAAACTTAATGAAGTGACATTATAACAGCTTTAAGCCTGGCTTAAAATCTCACACAACTGACGGACGGTCTCCAGGAACACAGACGCAGTGCATTGTGGGGCAGTCGAGTATGTTCAGTAAGCTTACGTCTCATACTCTTGCTAAGGTAGCATCCAGGCATTTTTTGCGAACACATAATACATATACTGTGCAGTGTGACAGCACTATTTTCTAAACTTGACGTCATACTTAGTATGAACAGTATGCTATGCAATTTCAAACACAGCCAGCTGTGGGTCTCTTTTTCCTTACAGGGTGTTAATAGTAAAGTTTACACTTAACGCTCTGTCTCTGCAGGTGACAGCTGTCTGACTGACATGTCCTACGGTTATGATCCAGAGTTTAGCTGCTGCAGCTCATAGTGAGTAACATTCTGTCCTAACTGATTCTGTAAATTGTAAGGTCTCCAGATGAATATATTGTGTTATCAATTCACAAAATATCCTAAATATTTAGACATTTCTTTTCTTACAGCCTTGAAAATCTTTACCACATTAAATAAACTTATTACCAACCGCTCTACTGTAGTTATGGGTTTTGGTACTATTGTCCAGACACGGAATGCATTTTAGATAAAGCAGAGGGTCTATTTGCAATTCTTTTTATTGTGAATTGAAAGAATGTATGTGTAACTTAACAATAAAAGCCCAGAGAACTGTATGATTGATCATTCAGAGACTGTGACTTCTATTAAAATTAATTTATCAATTACTCCGTCAATGTTTGTTGATAATGATAACCTGGCCATGGTGCGATAATATAGTTCGTCACTCTCTCTCTCGCTCTCTCAGTGAAGGCTCCCAGGATGCTTTTGAGCTGTACTACAGTGAAACGTACAGTGAGAGTTCATCTCTCTCGCTGCAGGACTCTCATCGCAGTCTCGCTTCAGCCAGTGAGGGAGGAGACAGTAACCCAGCCCTGCTGCTGATGCAGGAGTACATGATCACTGTGAGTATGTGTGCGCGTGTGTTGCCTAGAGAAGAAGAGTTTCCTGCCAACAGAAGCCTCAAGATATATTGAATGCTAAATATGAGCTAGGCTACTGTAATAGCAAGAGCAATACAACTTTACTCCAAATACACAGGGACAGTAACAAAAGGAAGAGCGGTTCTTGCTGTCTGTCTGCAGTCTAAAACAGGAATATATTCCATTGATATTTCTAATAGAATACCCATTATTCAATTATACATTTATTAATTGTCATATATAAATTGTATTCTCATAGAAGCGTTTTGATTCATAATCGTCATAGTTTGTTGGCAAGTGAATGAGTTAATGTTAGCTGCCAAGCAATTACTTTATGCAACTAATTAGTCTTAGCTCACAAGCTAACAAATGTTACCTATAATGACAGAGGGTCTGTGAAACAGTTTTAACTGAACTCCTCAGCCATGACCTAGCCAGAATAGTAGGCTAGGTCACGGCTGAGCTGAAATTGGAAAATGGAAACAAAGAAAAAATATTGTTTGTGTTATTGTTTGTGTGTTTGTATGCTCTTCAGAGTCTCTCTTTGTATACATGTGTAGCTGCGTAACAAGCTGAGTCCGGTGGAGTTGCAGCACTTTGCGGTGTTGCTGAGAGAATATAGACTGGCATCAAACATCGACCACTTCTGCTACGAGCTCCTGCAATTGTACGGAGACAACCGCAAGTTCCTGCTGATGGGTAAGGCACATAGCGACTGACAGGGGGAGAGAGAGAGAGACATGCACACACACGTGCCACAGAGCTCATTAACAGACTGAAACTTTGCAGCAAGCCACAACTTACTATTCCTATTGTTATTATGGTAGTGTTGCAAAGGAAAGAGCAAGCGGCAACTTCCGGGTCTGAAATGTGAAGCCTGAAGTGCCTTAAACTTGCATTCTTTCTAATGGCCAGCAGGGGGCAACTCCTCTGGTTGCAATATTAAGTCAGATTGTATGGAAGTCAATGAGAAAAGGACCCTACTTCTCAATTGATTTTTTACTTCAGTAAACATTGTTAGTATGAGTTTATGGTCTCAATCACTAGTTCAAGTATCCAAGTTTAAAATCAGAATAATCTTTATTTAGATAATTATGGTCCCATATAGAGCAAAATAGACCATAAAGCAGGGCATGCTTATAGTTTAGAGTATACTACCTTGTAATCTGGTCTGGGCGCTTTAACCTATTCACAGTGTGTTTCCAGTTCATGAAAGTTAATTGTAACATATTCGGTCAGCTAAAAAAGTTTTATTCAGCCTTCGGTTGAACTTAACTCCACACCTCTCGTGTCACTTCTGGTTGCAAAAAAACAAGGTGGCGACGGCCAAAATGCTGAACTTGAGGCTTCAAAACGGCAGTCCACAAACCAATAGGTGACGTTATGGTGACTACGTCCACTGAGCTGTATACTGTGTTTTGACGTGTGTGTGTGTGTGTGTGTGTGTGTGTGTGCGTGTGTGTGTGTGTGTGTATAGATGAGTTTACTATATGAGTGAGTGAAACATGTTCGTGTTTAATGCAACAAATTCAGCTCGTTAGTGAGTGAGTGAGCGAGAGAGAGAGACAGGGTTTGAAGTGTTCACACACCCTGTGTTTCTCATTGTGCTGGTGTAGAATAATCACTATAATGACTGTTTAGGGGGAGAAAAACAGATAAAAAGCTAACTCACTGAGACATTTTAAAACACACAAACTGAATTTTTAACCGCATGAGTTCATCCAGGTTCACTTCATTGTCTTTCCTTATATTATATAGATATCATAGTTATAATAAATCACTTTTAAATAGAATCACAGTCAACTAAACTGGTGAATGAGGCATCTTAATTACTAACCAAGCCTACCGGTTACAAGGAATATTCGGCATCTCATGTAATATTGACAGGATAGTGACAGCTTGAGAATATGAAAACAAGTTATTTTATGTAAAGTTTCCAAGTGAAGCTTTAACACATTAAGACAAAACTCTCCTTGAAACTTGAAAATTCATAAAACTCTCATGCAAAGGGGATCGTTTTATAGTTGTCAATATTATTGTAATTTTTTGTGATTATGATAGATATCCCCAGTTTGAACATCTGGCAATTATTCCTTTTTTATGCTAAATTCATTAGAAAGAAGTCATGTTTTGAACCTTCAGGTAAAAATTATTTAACAATAAAAGTAATGTTGAAATGATGTCAGTTTCTATTTAATAAATATTAAGCCCTACACATGTGTTGCTATCTCTCATAGTGCTAGAGAGGACACAACCCAAACACAATGCTGAACAACAAAAGTCATTTTTATCCATAAAAAACAGACTCGTTATCTTTGTTTCCCAGGCATGCGTCCTTTCATCCCAGACAAGGACGTCGGGGTGTTTGAGAGTTTCCTGGAGAGTATCGGGATCCGTGAGGGTGGTATTTTAACCGACAGCTTTGGACGCATCAAACGCAGCATGAGCAACACATCAGCTACGGCCATGAGAGGGTATGTAGGTCAGGAGGTGTAGGTTATGATTTGTGATCGTCTCAAGGCTTGGTTTGAAACCCGTTTCTGACTGGTCTGTGAGGTTGCTTCTAAATACCACACTACTGTCTCACATTCCATCATCTCTTATTGATATGGTGCATTTTGTTGAGCACCAATCTCCTGTGAGCCTATGAGAGATGATGGCCCTATTCTTCGTGACATAATTGTGTTCCTGAAAGGCTTTTGGTTTACATATTTGGGGAATAAGGTTATTGTAAAGTTAGGGTATACCCTAACTTACCTCTATACCCTATACCCTTTTTTACAGTGTAGCGTTTGGTCATGCATTCTCTTACTTTGATGCAAGACCACTCCAGTTTCGACCTTTAGTAAACACAAAAAATACCTTTTATTTACTTTTGAAAAAGCAAGTTCATTCTAAACTGACGATGATTTGAGTAAGCAGGAAGTCAGAGAGATGCGTTATCATTTACATCATCTGTCTTTTACCCCCCCAGCAGGTATGATAACTGCTCTCTGGCCTCAGGATCTCAAGAATTCAACCGACGCATTACTGACATCACCCACGACATCCAGGCGCTTGGCTTCCAGGACACACACGGAGACATTGAGGAGGAAGACTACTACCTCTGATGCAGGGATGAAGGAAAACAGAGAGCGATTGATTCCTTGTTGAATTCAGTTTGAACTTTGAATCTGCCACGGTGTACCTGAGCAAGAGCAGCGTGTCCACAGTTAATTTTCTCTCCACAATAAACCGTAAATATAAATCATCTGACAGAGGCAGCCTTTTTAATGTTGACAAATGCAGTTTTGAATGCATCACACAGTAAATGGACAGCAAAATGTATACTATGATTAAACTTGTAATAAATAACTGCTGCTAAAATGAAAATGAAAACTACAGATTGTGTATTCTAGTGCATCGGTATTTCATTCGTATTAAAATGTACCTGAATGAAACTGAATTTTCTTCCTTTGGCTATCATTTAAGAGAGAGATCAATGATATCTAAATGTGAAAAATGACATTTTCAGAAGGGGCAGTAGAGTTTTCTTGTCGAGGCTTCACAATCCAAAGGTCGTGATTAGAGTATATGTCGACTAGTGTCGGACAAAATTATCCGAAATAAATGAAATTTCAATCTAAATATCTCATAACTATAAAAGATATAAAAATAAAAAAACAAAATTATACAGTTATTACCAGGTAATTACTGTGCTTCAGTTTCCACAGTTTAAATGATAGTGGAGGTTCAACAGTGTTTTATGAAGAGTCTGATAATGTGACTCACTGTATTTAATTTCTTACCTTTAACAAATTTGTAAATGGAATCAGAAAATACAATCTAAATATATATTTTTTTAAATACATATATCACCATGAAGACCTCCTGAATCCATTTTGAATCGAGTCTCTGTTACTCAATTTGCATAAGATCAAGGCATCTAAATAATTCACGAAGCTGCTTTCCAGTATAACGGTATTTTCTGTAGGGGATGTAATACCTAACAGTGACCACATGGTGGCAACTGAGGATGAAAGAGCTGATTTCCATTCCCACTGGTGAGCTAAAGGCTCAGTTATTAGTCAGAAATTATAGGATTATTTAAAAAAAAACAGATGAATGATAGATGGATAAATATATGGATAGATGTACCATATTGTTAGTAAATACTACTGTTTTGATATAAAAATATCAAAGAAAGTACAAACTGAGATTATTTTTATGAATGTGTTGGTATGAATATGATAAGAACCCCCCTTCTCTCTCTCTCTCTCTCTCTCTCTCTCTCTCTCCCAACATACAGTCTATGCTCTCAACTCTGCATTGACCCATTATCCTGGCAGCAACATCATGACCTTCCCATGGTGCACTGCTTCTCTGTGCCCCCCGGTCCTCTCCTCTGCCAGACTCACTGAACATCAGAGCGGCAGAGTCAGTACAACCATGGGCTTCACCCGAGTCACGTTAGTCATGATGCAATAGACTCACGCTGTGTGCATTTACTTTTCAATTAATTTATCATGAACAGAGTAACTTTATTAAACAGCAGCAGTGAAAACAATACTGTAAATGTAACAGGATTGATGGAACAAATACATAATAACGGTAAAAACACAGTTATTTAATAGCATACATGCACAGAGAGTACTGGGTGTGATGAGAAAAGAGATAGAGGGATGTAGAGAGAGAGGCGCACGGAAAATAATGAAAAGCTTTCCTCTCTGTTGGAAGTTTGGCTAATTGAAGGCATATTGTAGATACATCTTGAACTGCTTCTAAAGGTTAAAGGTCATCAGAATTCATATCAGTCAAAATGATACCAAGAAATACTATTAGAAAATGTTCTGTTCTGTTATCAGAACAGGACATAGGAGATAAACTCTGAGGTCATTTAGAGCTCTGTGTGTGTGTGTGTGTGTGTGTGTGTGTGTGTGTGTGTGTGTGTGTGCATGTGTGTGTGCATGAGTGTGTGTTTGCATGCAGGCACATTGTATGAACCTTATCCTCATCATCGGATTACAGCTTTGCAATCATCATGTGGCGGCATTTACTATCATATCATCATCATCCCCCACATACACAGAATCCCCTCCGCCTTGCGTCATCATGGATACACTGTTTACTATCAGTCCTAGGCAAAATATTATTTTTGTGTTCTGCTACAACACAGTACTCTAAACCCATGAATATTTGTTATGGTTTGCATTTGTGGCAGGAATGAACATTCTTTGAATCCATATTTCAATATGGATAGTATTTATATATCTATAAAGTAATATATATGTCAATAATTATGTTTTATTTCAGCTGACCCACCAATGTATTATTGTCAAAAGTAATAACATCTTACAATAATCCTAAAAATATATTGCAATGCTACATCGCAGCCATGAATACAACAGACCACACCTAAGATCAACACTTAACAAAGGTACCGTACACCTTTCAGTGCACAGAGTGCAGTGCAGAAATGTTTTTCTTTGTTACAATCTCTATTGTGGAGCTCGTAGTTAAGGCCCCAGCCGGCTTCTTCACATGTACAAAAACATGTGTTATGATCAAACATGACATCATACAAATGAAAAATACTTTCCAGTGACATCAAACTGAAATAAATGATGTCACTTTTTGGATTTCCATCCTGCTGTTGTTGCAGCTGGAAGGTCAGTTGTGTTGCATGTGTTGCTCTGCAGATGTAGGGGATCAGGTTGTTAGTGTAAGATAACAAACTCCCAGTTTGCAGGGATTACAATGTGGCGTGTCCCACGGATTATATTTAGCAAGCTAACAGTCATACTACACAGTGTGGTCATCCTGCTGAGTTTACCAGGTGCCCCTCCGCCCATGTGTTGGTGTCACTGCAGAGATCAGTGCAGAGAAAATCCACTGAGGTTTCATGACAAAGTGCCAACAGCCAATCAACGCTGCTGTCAGGTAGAACTGCAGTGACAGCTCACTTAATGCCTCAGCAGCCCTGATACTGCAGAGATGAACATGTCAGAGGCATTACACGGACACTGCCGAAAACAGTAACAGGAAGGTAACACCACTTGAATGCAAAAAGAAACAAAAAGAATAGAGCGTATACAATTAACATACATACATTATATCCAGGTTGGAACCATAGTACCTTGATGCATAACAATAGGACAGGAGTTATTTATTATATTTTTGTTTATCTGATTGTTTATATAACAGGGACATAACCTAAGACTTAAAAGCCACAAATCTAAACCATGATTAAAATCAACATTTAGTCAAAATGAGATTTTAGAAACAGACACCTAGTATCATTATCATTATTATCAGATTCCTAGTTGGCTGAGGGATTAATATTTTTAATAGTGTATTTAAAATGTTAAAAGGCACTACACTCTCTGGTACTAATTGGTAAAAGGATAATCTGCTTCCACTTCAAATATTATTGTATATTTGTTACATTGTTTTCATATTTTTTTAAGTGTATTATTGCTTTAAGAAGGAGATACGCAAAAAAGTATGAAAAATGGTGACCTGGCCCAAAATAATTTAAAAAATATTTCTTGATCTCAATTTAAATCAATGTTTTATAAAAGAAAATATATAAAATACAATAATTTGTTATAGTGCATTCTTTACCACTTATGATCAGTATATCTACATGTTTGTAACAGAAGGAAGAGTTCTGAGCGTGGCGAAACGCACGTTATCACGTTCTCCTGCCTTGGCCAATGAGAGTGGAGGAGGGCGTAAAGCCGTCTCGCGCCGGCTAAAAGGGATTTGACAGCAGCGGGTCTCGAGCTGATCCTCCACTAGACTTCCTCGGTGGGACGGCGGCATGGCGGCGGCTGCTGCGTACGGCCAGCACAGCGCTGCGATAACCGCCAGCGGCAAAAAGACGCACGGTAATAACAGGGAACACATGCGGAGGAACCGGGAGAACTCGCGCCGGAGACAAGCCGCTCTTTTATTTCTCAGTAACATCTCTTTGGACGGACGGCCAGTCCAGAGTAATTCAGCCGACCACGTAGGAAGCCGTCACCACAAAGAGACCGACTTGGAGGGACTCGTCTCCGGCTCTACAGCAGCGGGCGAGCTGTGTCCGGAGCTTGGTGCCACTGGAAGCTACGGGCTATTCTCCAGTTTGGCAGTGGCCGTGAGCTGCGGGGACGTTAATCCCTCCTCGGCACCGAGGATGGGTCTCCTCAACATACCGCCTATCCTCGTCCTGCCGTCGGACACCGGGTTTAACGGCGTGGGAAGCGCAGAGGTGCTGCTGGAGTGCCGCAGAGACTCGTTCCCATCGGGAAACAGTAACCTGCTGTCTCCGTCTCTGTCCAACGCCAGCATGCTGCCGTCACCTCTGGGACCGCGGAAGTCCTCCACACTGCTGTCTGTGCAGAGCTGCAACTCGGTGTCCTCAGAGCCGCGACAAAGGTGAGAGACACACGGCTATGTTTTTGTTATCAGTCTCAACGTTACCTTAAAGTTTGAGGAAGGAGATGGATGTCATTGGTCGTGTCTTTATCTGGGCTTTGTGGTCAAGTTCAGCTTTGGTTCAGAGTATTCACACTCACGTTCCCTCTCTGTTTGAGGCTGTAAATCCACGGTGCCCTTTAGCGTTTGTGGTGCGTGTCACTGGTCGTGATGCAGCTTTTCTCTTTAAATTCACATTTCCTCACTGCCTGGAGGTAAAAGGCAGAAAGGCAACATTCTACCCACACATGCTCAGATGAAGTGCTCTTTGAGAGGAGATCATGACTAATGTTGACCTAAGGAGGTGGCCTGGTGTAGGTGTGGTCTTATTTATTGGGTTTAATTCATGCAAAGTCCTTCTCCGTCTTTAATAAGACATGATTGAAAAGTATGCATCATACTCTTATGCATCATTTTTAGGTTTTGTGTAATTATGCGTTATACTCCTAAACATGAGGTATTTAAAGTATTGTTTTGTATATGTACCTATTAATTAAATACATTAAAGGATGCTCGTGCGTCTGCACCGTGTTCATTTCTGGCAGCTGCTTGTATGCATTGTTTTTTCATTGTAAACAGATAATATGCATTTTTTGCTTATGTTTACTTTGACAGGCGGTGTAGTGGCCAACACTGTTGACTCACAGCATGGGTTCGATTCCCGGGCTGGACGGGCCTTTCATGTCACCAACCTTCTATCTCCCCCTTTCTAAAACACTGACTCAAACTTGCCTTTTTGAACATGAAGATTTGTGATATCTCATATAAATATATCATATGTTTATTCTCAGCCTTAATAACTGTGAGCTTGGTTGTAGTCTCATAGGACGCATCATTTTGATGTATAGCCTGCTGGAGGAGATGGTGGCTTTGTAGAGGGGAAGTGAACCTGGTGACAGTTAAAAACCACTAACAGATAACATGAAGTCAAGCTGTTTCTGTGGCACAGTAACCCAGAATCGCTTTCATTTGGTGTGTTTACTACAATAACTCAGGATTACTTTGGATTGTCTCTGCTGAGAGGGAGACATTCAGACGGAGAGAGAGAAATATGGGATGGCTGAGATTGGAATGATGAAGTGGAAGAAGAGTAAAAGAGATTCATTTATATGAACGTGGTTTTATGAAGATGTGAGGTAGTGTGTTTGTATGCAGCATCTGGCAGTGGTTCAGACTGTGTGTGAGTGCTGATGAGCTTTGTCACCACGTTGGCAGCGTATCAAACCCTGAGAATCAGCCCCGCTGAGATAATGACTGCTTAACCTATTTACACCCAACGACAGGCTGGAAATTAGTGACGGATAAGAGCTCATCAGACACCAACCGTCACCTGCGGCTACTGCTGCGTGACTTAATTTTGTTTATGTACTGCGATGCTGCATAATACAGGATTTCATTGTACTTCATGCCAAGATGGTTGTTGTCAGTGTTGCTAATGAGTGTGATTCACACACTAAGTATTCGTTCGTGACCAGACGACTTTGCAACGTGAGGTTTAAAAAAAGGTTCTTTTGCAAAAGGCTTCATCTGATTATTATTGATTATTCAAGCATTTTTTTAAATAGATTGATTGATTAGTGAATTCCTAAAATGTCACAAAAAAACTGAAAAATGCTCCATCACCGTATTTGTTTGTTTTCCAACAGTCCAGAACCCCCAAAATATTCAACATATTCAATTTACAATGATATAAAAGAGAGAAAAGCAGGATATTCACACATCAACTAATCAATGATTTGACTCATTATTTATTCTTCATAAAATGTAAACTTATATCAACTGATATATATATTTTTAAATAAAATGAGAACATTAACAAACGTTTTTGATTGGGATCGGTTTAATTTAGCACATATTTCTACCAATATATCCACTGGGTGGGACACAAACTCTTTTTTTATGGATGAAATATGGAAATGGAAATATTGTTCTTAGTTTCTGTGAAGTGGAAACATATTTATGAACTGCAATGTCTTGTCTCTTGTGTGTATATACTGTATATATATATTTCTGATGAGCAATTATACCTCGATAATATTGTCTTACGGATTTATTGGTTGGACGCTACTTAAGAACTTCTTCCTGCATGTTGATGTAAACTGTATTTGAATTACAAACTCATAAATGTATTACCTTCCTTATGTCATTAACATGGTATTAGGGCAAATGTTTCTCGTAATTAAAGCTGCTGGTTTCTGCAATGATGTTACTTAATTATTGCAGTACTTACTTATTGATTTTAAAATACTTTTTTTTACATTTAGACAGCACAGCTGTGGTGTTGCGGTTCCTTTGCTGAGCGCCCTTCTCCTCACCTACACACTTCCTGGTGTGATGAATTTGGCTGTCGTCAGATACGATCATCAGTCACGCTCCGTTTAGCCTCGCTGTCTGTGACAAAGCTCGTGTGTGAAGTCCTGCCAGCCAGCTAACCGACCAGCCAACTGCTTCATTAGCATGATCACGCACTGACACGTATGATCAGTTTAGCTGTTTAACTGATGCTCTTTATATACAGGAAGTGAGGATACTCGGCTCGTAAAGTACACACTTCTACTACTTCACCTAAAATTGCTGTTGCATTAGCCCCTAAGGCTAAACTTGGTCTTTTTACTGTAGCATTAACATTGTTAGCATAGATTGTAGTGTTTTTTTTTTTTTGTTTTTTTGTTTTTTTGTTTTTACACATGCTAACTTAAACCAATCATGGGATGAGGTGCGTTAATATCTGCTGCTTTTATTGGGGAAAATGTGCAAGTATGCATTGTGCGATTTTATTATTCGGCTGTGGAAACATAAAGTAAAAATCAGATGGGGGCTATTTAATGAGTGACTCAGCTAAGGATCCATTGCAAAGAACATAATTGGGATAGTCCTAGTGGACCCATGAGCAGTATTCTCATCGGTCAGTATAAGGTTAACCTGCGGCTGACGCAACAGGTCAGTTTCTGTGGAGAACGCAGTGAAACTCTGCTGACCGACAGCCCCGAGACGACGTTCAGGCAGGTCTGGAGAGGTCACGTGATCCCCGAATGACATCATGGATTCAGTGACGTGTCCAGTCAAAGCCTCGACACTGAGGTAATGAGGGTTGTTCCTGGTTCAGATTAGGTTTTGGCATTTCCCCCTGATGACATCGGGCCAAGAAGGGCAAATATTCTTATTTCAAACGTTTACGTTTCAGGTAATGCTTGAATTGTTACTGAACTCTTGCTATTAACTGATACTACTAACCCCCAATCTTTGAAATTAGATTTCCTCCACATCGCCCAGCCCTGATTTACAGCCGGTTTATCGGTAAAGTCTTTAGCCCTCTCTGTCTCTTCTCCCTTTGAAGTCTTTCCCTTTTCTATATCTCTTTACTTCACACATGGGTTGAACTGATACTGGGGCAATATGGAGAAAATCAAATATCACAATATTTCTGTCCAAAACCTCAGCATCGGTATTATGACGATATAGTATGATTGACCATCGGTGCTTTCACAAAAAAATGTACACAATGCGATTTTTGAAAACTCATAGGTAATGTGAATATTATGACTAAGTGGGTAAAAGCAAATGCTAGAACAGCTAGAACAGTCTGGCAAGTTCTGAAAATCACATGACTTTACTATAATGCAGCCTTTAAAACCAGGAAAACGCATATCGCTATATTACGATATCCAAAATCTAAGATAATATATAGTCTTGTATCACAATTCTGTATATTGTCCAGTGCTAACTGATGTACTGTGTAACTACTGTATGTTAAATGTTGATACTGATGGGTGTAAAGCTGCGCACATTTTTTATTAACATTTATCATCAGAATTTGACAATTTTCAAAATATAATATGAATAATAAATGCTAAAACTACCTTGAAATGTCTGTAATCAAGTACTGTGCCTGGTTCCACTGCTCCAGCACCTGTGTAGCAGTGTTTTGTCGACAAAAATTGCAATTTGGTTGATCAGTCCGACACTCGCGTACAAGCAGATACATTTTGTTTTGACATTGGCCTTACATTTATTGTCAAACTCCTTCCCCTGTCTCATCACACACACACATCAAACTGACTGCATGTAAGTTTAAGCTGCTCTGTTCCCAAAACTTTGTGCTGAACCTTGTTTCCTTAAGCTGAAAACGTATCAGATTCAGCACAAATCACTGATTAGACACACCCTCTGGACCAACACACAACCCAAAGAAGAGATGGAATCTGACTGACATCATTGTGTGTGTGTGTGTGTGTGTGTGTGTGTGTGTGTGCGCGTGTGTGTGTGTGTGCGTGCGTGCGTGCGAACATGCACGACTCTCCAGTGAAAACAGAGCTGAACTCCACACCCCTAAAACACACATGATTTATCTTAATTATCAACTTTCCTGCGGACCGTGTCCTCATGAATGTGGATAAATCATAAGAAACACTTCACCTTCACAAGATTATATTCATTATCAATAATCTGCTGATTAAAGTTAGCTAAGCACCGCCCTAGAGCCCTTGCAAAAGTATTCACCCCACTTGGTGTTTTTCCTATTTTGTTGGATTACAACCTGAAACTAAAATGGATTAAAATTAGATTTTATGTAAAGGATCAACTAAACAGTCAATGTTGGTGAAGTAAAATATATATATTTTTAATCCTGGAAAATAAAAAATGTATATAACAGTCGTAGCAGCCAATGGCTGACTGACATCCTACTGTATTTTTATATTTTGGATTTTACCTGGCACCTGGATTTTGTGTTTTCCATTCTGTAAATAAAGACATTTTCACCATAAATGGATACATAAAGATTCACCTGAAAAACAGGAAATTAAAAAAACATGTCTCAGTCCACACTACAACATGAGAATGGTATTCATTGTAGATTACTTTAGAGAGTGGAACTTCTGACGGGTTAATGTGTTTTAAATGTATCACCATCAGTGTGAACAGGCTGCAGTCTTCCTATCACCATGTGTGTGTATGTGTGCGTGTGAGGTCTGGTTTGATAATAGATGCACGCATCTAATTAATCCCGTCCGTCACATAAACCCCTTACCCAGGTTATGTCACATTTGGATTACAATCATAGTGAGAAGAACAACCCCATTAGCAGAGCTGGATTATACAAATTAATCTGCTAAAGATACTCTGCAGGTACACAGTCGGGAAAATCCCTGCATTCACGTGCTGCTAGTTATATATATATATATATATATA
>NW_022280035.1:8242864-8250551 GCF_004355925.1 Anarrhichthys ocellatus | reverse complement strand
TATATATATATATATATATATATATATATATATATATATATTTTCCATTTAGATCTCTTCTAAGAAAGCTTCCTGAACAGTTCACGAGCAGTAAAAGGATTTATTACAATAGCTTCTGAAATTGTGCTAAAATCATAAGTAGTAAAAAAAATCCTGCAGTAAATCCTGTAGAAGAAGAAGAAGCATGAGGATTCTGTTAATCTAGTGATGTGTGTGTGTGTGTGCCTCTCAGCCAGAGCTCCATGTAGTGTAATCTGTGAAACGTCCAACAGTCAGTCTGTGTCGGAGGTGTGGACAGACACACTGCTGCCTGGTGTGTGTGTGTGTGTGTCTGTGTGGGAGGGATGAGGATTTAGACAGCAGGACATTTAATATGGTTTCTGGTTGGTCAATGACAAAGTGTGTGCATGCATGCGTGTTAAAGAGTTGGTATGGGTGGGGTTAAAAAAAGCTGTGTGTGTGCGTGAAAGCCTCTGTGGTCTCACACAGAACGAGGGAGAGGTGAAGAGACAGCGAGTGTGAGAGAGTCACTTCCCTCTCTGTTTTTAGCTGAGCAGACGCTGCAGGTTTTAATCTATCGTACATGTTTCCTTAACTCGCACTACAAGTTTCAATTTACTTTCTGTACAGCTCGAGCTTGCAACTGCTATACTCACACTGTACAGGTGAGCTGAGTTTATAACGGCTCTTTTTGACAGCAGCCATTTGGCAATTTGAACTGTAAAAGTGCTAAAACGGCATAACCATGAATCCCACTGCACATCTGCTTTACCAGTGTGTCGGCCAGCAGGGAGCCCAACTAATCCTAGCGCACCTTGTCTACGAGTAAGTGAAGTTGAGGCTGTAACTAAGCAATAAGTCGTAACTCTAAGATAAGAATTTATATACCAACATCCTTTTTACACTCTGTGTTTGGATTGTTCACATCTGGCTGATAATATCCAATCACCTTATTAAGCGACTGTTTTCCTTTGAGTTAAGAAAGGTCCAGATATAAAAACCTATGTTATTTTTGCTATGCAGCACATACATGTACACAGAAACAGCTGTAGGAATAGGTGAAAATGTATTTACTGACGAATCGATGCCAGACGAATCAGTCAACTCCAACTCGGAGGAGTGGATGGATATAAAACTCTAGACCCAGGCAACGGACTATCTGACCACTGACTGCACTTTAAAACATGGAGGACAAAACACAGTGGCCAGAATCTGTGTTATTTTGTACAGCTTACAAGTGTGCATTGTTACTATGTGGTTAAAACAATACAGTCACTTCTGTAGATGACCTTATGAGTTAATATTGATCCCTGTCCCTACAGACAGAAAACAGATTAAGCCAGTGTGTGTTGATATAAACCAGTGGTGTGGTGTGTGTGTGGTGTGTGTGTGCGCGCATGCATGCAGTCTATTCTGAGCTTCGCTGCCTCTGATCAGTGGAAGCTGTATGTGAGGAGGAAGCAGCTGTCAGCTCGCTCATCAAGATACAACAAGAGCAAATATCATTGATCCTCGAGGACGAGTCAGGACAGAGACGGCAGCGATGTGTTCGGTGCAGTATTTAGTACGACACCTGCAGTTGGTGTGGTGTCGGTGTTTATTTGTATCTTGGATTAAATTGAATGGAACTTTATCCCTTCTTAAAACATCTGGTCAGATTCTTTCAAGCTTAGAATTTCAGTTCAATGCCATCCTTTAAAAAGTGTGTGTGGTAAAAGTGTGTCATAAATATGAAGTTATAGCTGTTGAAAAATGTGATGCCTATAATAACTTCATACTCTGAGAATGAAAGCAGATATTTTTGCAGTGACAAAAGGAGGGATCGACGAAGAGAAAGAGAGAGATTATTTTAAGATTAAACAGCAGCTATTATTACTGTGACACTGGTGTTCATGAGTTTAAACTGAATAAAATGACTCGGCGTCCTAGAAAAGTACATCACCACAGTCCCCAACAACAGGCCTGCAGCTGGTTCTAGGCCCCGAGCTGCAAAGTCACTGTTTCCTATTGGATTTCATGAAGCTCTTGTTAGTGTTTAAAGGTCATTCACTTCACTTAAATTTCACATCGTACGGTCATTCTCAAACATACAGTTGGTGCTCTTTAATATATAGATATTTAAAGTACTATTTTTCAGTAGTGGTCGTATTATTCAGATGTTTTACTTAAAACTATTGTGAGGAACCCTATTTGCCTCCAAAATGTAGTGGAGTAGATGTATAAAGTAGCATAATGGAAGTACTTCAGTAACATTTTGAGTTACTTGCACTGTAGTTAAGTATAGTATTTATATATATATTACTTGAATATTAGGTACGCTAATTTTGTTAACCGACCCCTGTTAACCAATCGCTAACCCTCAGGATTAGTGCCTTGCATGCGGGGGGGTGCTGTGGTTGAAGTGCCTAACAAGCCGCCCAGCTGCACTGATAACCGATGCACAAACGAGTCATATCTATCACTTATTGCCAGCTGCAGGGTATGCACAAAGCAGGCAGCCGAGTCTCCAGTTCACCCGTACAGGAGAGTGAGCAGCACGATGTTGCATACATTGTCATGGACACATTCTCCCAGTAAGTCTCCATCGCATCAATGAGTTTGGCTGCGAGATACTGTTGTAGTTTAGACATTGTCCTCTGTGACTTCACAAAATTAAATTTCACACAAATGTCTTAACAAGATAAAATGATGAAGTGAGGACATTTTGGAGAGTCATGAATGTAAACTGCAACATAACTTGCAGTTATTCTAGTTAATTGAAGCCCAGCCACACTGTCTGTCTAGTGAAGCTGTATTTATGACATAATCCTCTCAGCTAGGTATTTAAAATGTTTTGCAATGCTAATGCATATATCTTTATTATCTTTATAAGTCTGTATTGCTTTTTTTAATGTATAACCTGCTGTTTCCTTTCATGTATTCATATATTCATGCATTAATTCACTCTATTATCTGTTGTCGGCAACATGAATATTTTCTGAAGTCTGAAGCTCTGTCCTGCTCCAACATTTGTAATCGGCCAGACCTAATGTGACAGCAACGAGGGAAAGCGTTGCTGTTTTTGTTTCGGCTCGTTGGTCTTAGCTTGATGGCACAAGGATAAAAACATTTAAAGAAAAATGTCATATGTTCAGAAAGTCTTCTTCTAAAAGTAGGTTACCTGTACTCCAATCATCATCATCCTCAGCAGCAAGGGAAACGACAGACTGGATGTTTCCATTCCCACAGAAAGGAAAGTTTCCACAACATCCCAGAGAGACGGAGCAGGTTTTCATGGAAATGGGCCGTCTGCAGATCCAAAGCTCAGATACTGGGACACATTTAGAAAGACTGAGAGCAAAGTGGTCAGCCAGATATTGTTGATGTTTATGATTTCAGGGTTTTCCTTATGGACGCCTCCAAGCTGAGAGGAATGATTTAAAGTTAACATAGATTGTTATTGTTTAGTATTTGCTATCATAAACCTTATTAATGGTCAGTCACTGCTGAAGAACCTCATGATTGTAATTAAGAGGTTTGTTTGTGGTCCATCCAAACATGTTATTAACTTAAGTCCTAATTGTTACTTGTAGCAATCAATCATGAGATCAGTAAGCCACAGTTAGTTACTGCTGCACTGAATATGAACCAGCTCATTATTCCTCCATGTAACATCCTGGGGAAAAAAACCCACAACAGTACAAATTGGCATTAAATGTCTTCTTGGACGTATGGTGTTTACTTATTTTATCAGATAGCTCCTGATTTGAATTATGTTTTTGCCAATGTGAGGACTTTTCATTTTGCCAAAGGTCTTGTGTGGCTGCTTGTGTTTATTCAACATTCAACATAATGTGATGGTTGACTTCGTTTGCTAAATGAAAAACGGATGTTTGTAGAGGAACATGGAGATTTTTCGTAAAGCAATAAAAAACATTTTGCCATTTGTAACAAAACTTTTCAAACAACAAGCATCCCTACAGCCTTACTACTTGCTAATGTTAGCATACTTGCACAAACCGAGAAGAAACTCATTAAGGATATCCTATAGAGGGTCAGGTTGCAGCTGTGCCCTGCTCAAAGGCACTTCGGTTCCGCTGGAGGGTCCTGGGGTTGGTTTGAGTTTTTTCAATTGAGTGACAACAATATCAATGCATTGGTGACTTGCTTCGTTAAAATTAAAAGAGAACCCTTGAAACAGTGCTGTGCTTCACACAACATCCAAGTGAAACGGTGACTCTAGAAAGAAGCCCTCACTCTGATTCAGACCAAAATCAAATGTTTACATGTTGCTGCTCAGGACTACAAAACACTCTCACGGACAGAGTGACGCTTCTCTTACCTCATAAACAAAACAAATGTGTGGATTGTTGTTTTGGGGTGGAATGTTAAAGGATCATCAAACTACCCAGATGTCACTGCCACATCTCTCACACACACACACACACACACACACACACACACACACACACACAGCTCCCTCAAACATCTGCTTCACAAATGAAGCAGGTGTGTTTGTGTATGTTCAAACTCCATGTGGTGTGGACTCACCAGGTCAGCCATACAAAAACTGTAACAGATGCTGTCTGTCTGTTTGTGAGCACAAGTGTGTTCATGTTTCTACGTTAAGGTGAGTGTGTGCATGTGTGTGAAGGAGTTCAGCCCCGACACAGAGCAGGGGAGGGGCTTTAGCGTGATGATAAAGACTACCGTCTTTAGCC
Organism: Anarrhichthys ocellatus; assembly: GCF_004355925.1. Lineage (NCBI taxonomy): Eukaryota > Metazoa > Chordata > Actinopteri > Perciformes > Anarhichadidae > Anarrhichthys > Anarrhichthys ocellatus. The sequence goes on along the minus strand of NW_022280035.1, from coordinate 8,245,851 downwards.
CCGGGGCCCGTTTAATACCGGGTTTCAGTAACCACTCATTAACAAAATGATTGTTCTTAATCACTGTACGCTATATTCAATTTGATTTCAGGTCTAATTTTGTGTGTATGCTTTAAATCCTTATTCATGAATTGCTACAATGTGAGCAAAACCCTTCATTTATCTCCATGTCTCTCTGTCTGTCTGTCTCTCTGTAGGACTCGTAACCTCTCCGGTGGCTCTCCAAGACCTCGACACACCAAGAAGATGCACTTCATCAAAAACATGAAACAATACGACACAAGAGGCAGCAGGTTAGACGCACACATTATTCTGTAGTTGCTGTTGTCTGCAACACCACAGGCTCAAATCCTGTGGCCTGTCCAGTAATGCAGTGGTGGGTTTTTATCTCTTTTTAAAGGTAAAAGTTGAAAGTAGCACACATCACATTGTTCCACTGCTGAGTCTTTGTCCCGGTTTAGACGGGGTTGAGCAGCATGTCGATCCCTGCTGTTCACAGCGTGTAGCGTTACAGAGCTAAACCTAAGCACAGCAAGGTCATGGCAGTGGGCTTAGGGTATAAGTTCAAAGAAAGACACAGCTATTCTTTGTGCAATCTACCTTGTTATTCTTTTCAATTTTGTGTTGTTTTTTGACTGAGAGACCTGTGTTGTCGGGGGCAATATCCTTTTTTCTATGTTGTCAGAGCTATAATCTCTGCAATAAGTCAATCCACTTACCCTAGACCCCCTGTGGAGTTATTCTGATCACATCCAAATGGAACAAAAACCCTAAAATGTTTTCATTTCAAGCCACAAACGGTATTTCCTAACCTGAAATAGTATCTCTTAAATCTCCTATACTATATCTTCTACTGTATTTATAGTCATTTATGGTAGTTCTTTGTAGGAGTTTTCTTAAGGTCAAAGTAACTTTGAGTATTCCACTCTGGAATACTTCACTCTCCAGGTGAGGGACGGAGCTGTAGCCTGGACAATGTCATTCTGTCCATTTCTTCTTCTATCGTCTTCTATCCTTGTCCTTCCTTGTGTATAAATCAGAGCTCTGTGTCAAAGGAACACAGACATACTCATCAGATAATAATAGACTGAGGGCTGATTGTTTTAGAATAGATCCAGCTAAGAGCAGCAGAGCTGTTGTTTGTTGTTCAGCCAAGTCACCATGGCATTACGGGGAAGAGACGGCGGCTTAAAGAGAAAAGCAAACGTTAGAGTCTGAAGCAGGAGGGCTTAACCCTCCTCTGGGTCATGGGAGATTTTAAATGGGGGACCAAGTATGCATCTGTATGTCAATAACAGTGCTTCCAGCTTGCTGCTTCCAGCAGTGCTGCAGTTCTTTCAGTGTCATTGTCCTACTGTAATACTTTGACTATCGTTAAAGGATTGTTGTCTATATATCCATAACTAAAGCTGTCACGGTGCACCTAAACGTAAATAACTTAATATAATAAAGTGAAACAGAAAACAAGCTTCTTATGGATTTACAATAACGGTATATAACTTGATGTATATTGTGCACTACTTTGTCCATTTAAACTGTCCTAGAAGATATAAAGTACCACCTACAGTATGTGTCAATTGATGGTATTTCTGAGTAAACTAACTAAACAAAAGCAGCACAAGTTTAAAAAAAAAAAACCTGCTAGAGTATACATCCTGTGTGATAATTAACTTTACCCGGAGACATTTAAAGTTAATGACAGGAGGTCATTGGTCACATTCTTATCTCAACCGTTAGTGTTTTCTGCATCAACGTAGAGTTTATTTTAAAAACGATGCACATTTCCCTCTGATTTGTTTTCCTGTGGGCAAGTCTTGGTGTAGCTCAGAAGTTACAGACCCTGGGCCATGGGTCCAGCTCCCAGTGGCATTCGTCTGGTGTTTTTCTTTAAGTGATCATGGAATAATGTGCCCCCGGTGTTATGAAATGTGTGGTAATAAATGGAATGTGGAGGGGGCAGAATTCCCAGCAGAGTCTCATTTCCAGCAGACCTGTTTTGATGCTTCTGCTGTTTCCTCTGAGCTCCCTGGCGACTTCCTGCTCTCCACTTTTCCCACGCATCATAGGGAACAAGCTGAGTGTGTGACTCAGTGGACACACAACCAACAACGGCATTAAATCCAAACTCGTCTGTCTAATGGGACGGACAGAGGAGGAGGAGGAGCAGGGGCAGAAGAGGACTGTCACTTCTTCCACAGTTCAGTTATAAAGATGTGGCCAAGTTAAAGTTAAAAATGATTTATTCACAGTAAAACATTAATACTTAATGTATTTTTCCAGAAGACAACCACATATTTAGCTCTTTGAACCAGAGCGTTTCATTTACTTCCTTGGTTGTCTCCTCTGAACGATAATCACTTCATAAAACAGTTCTACCTCCTCCTGGGATGATGAATTACAGCCACAACATGAGATTGCCCAATCAAATGCAAAGGATCTGATTTAAAACCCTCTTGTAACTATAGGCCGCTCAAATATTCACAGCACAGAAGCTAAAGAGGCTCTAACTGTAAAGGTACTGTCGCAGGTACTGAGGTACACAGAGATGAAACTGGAATCATGTGACGTGTATTCGTCACGCCCCCGGTGTGTAAAGGCTTTAAGAGTGCCGGCTCCGTAGACGGTTATAAGATTCAGATTTGCTCCTCTTTGAAGCTTGTATTTTATTCGCTCGTATTGTTTAATCCAGGTTATGTAACTCCTTCGGTAGACTTACTGCTCTCTCTGCCAGTATTCTGCTTAGCTGCAGAGCCGGTCGGTGTCTTAGCTTGATTTGGCTGTATTAGCTTCTGGTGCCGTTCCCTCGGACAGTCTCAGGATGGACTTGATGTTATTTCTGTGGTCAACCTCAGTTCTCTGTGGAGCTGCAGCTCAAACACTGTGTGGTCTGTTTTTAATGTGTACGGCTGTCAGAAAAAGTCGAGGTTGATGATTTGAGGTCTACTGGCTGTATAAAGGACTAGTAGTGTGTGTGTGTGTGTGTGTGT
>NW_022280035.1:8234130-8237864 GCF_004355925.1 Anarrhichthys ocellatus | reverse complement strand
ATAGATAGATAGATAGATAGATAGATAGATAGATAGATAGATAGATAGATAAAATTATTCATCACCAGCATGACACACTCAAAGATAAGTGTGTTTATGTTTTCACACACTGTGAATCATCTTCCAGTCTCTTTGGTGCCTGAGCCAAAGATAATGACTGTAAACATGTTCCTCTGAGAAACAAACCAGGCGAGGGATGTGCAGTTTCTGCTCCACTGGGATTTCTACTCCAGAGGATCTGCAATAAGAAATACACACACACACACTCTGTTCCATTGAAACCCCGTTGTAACAAGTTGATAATAAGCTCTGGTGAGATGCAGGTGGAACACTTGGGTCAGTTAGGAAAGTGTCATTTGAGGGTTCGGCAAAACATTCAAGTCCATGCTGAAGAGAGATATGATCCTTTTGTGGTCTTTCAGCTTCGTGTTGGAGCTCAGCACATCCACCGGGTCTGTGTTCCTGTAATAGCACTCTGAGGTACTGCAAGGTGTCTCATGTGTTCGCAGTCAAGTTTTAATGAGTGTGAACCTGAGAAAACCCTGAGGGACTTTCACAATACAAAAAAATATCATCAAACACGCATCTGTTTCACTTGTTTACAGGTTGAGTCATGTGTCTAAAACAGTTGAAAAAAGGAAAATCTGTTACAAAATGAAATCAGTTTAGTTCTGATATTTATTGTGAATGCTCTTCATACATTACAAAATATAATAAAGAGCCAACGTGGTAATGACTGCATCAAAGTAGAACACGGATAAGATAAAATACCCGGCTGTGTCGACAACTGAGAGATGGTTTATTTGAACTGAGGGTTCTGCACCCAATAATGTAATAATTTCCTGCAAATTCAATCAAATGTGTGCTTAACCTGATCCAAAATCTAATCAAACTCAATCATAAAAGAACTTGAGCAATAACGTACGTATATTTGCTTGATAACAATGTACTGCTTGCCATCTGTTCCAAATTTCAAACTGTTTTTTACATAACGTTTCTTCAAAATGATTACGTCATCAGTAAGAAAAGAAATAACCACCTGAAGAGTATTACATTATTGGTAAAATGTCAATATTATATCAATCTGTTACACGTTATATTCAGACGTGGGTTTTTTCTCTGACCAGAGGGGCAATATAACCTAAAAACAATATCACGATTAATTGTCACATTTACCTCTGTGTTTAGTCCGCTAAAAGTGTGTCATAAGGAAGGTTGCTGTTCACCTTGACGATGCTAATTCCTGATGTTTCCTTTACAAACAGACAACCGGACAGGTGTTGTAACAACCATATACCAATAACCACCAATGTGTGTGTTTGGTTGTGTTTCAGGATCGTGCTGATCTGTGCGAAGAGGTCTCTGTGTGCTGCCTTCTCTGTTCTGCCCTATGGAGAAAGCTTCTACCTCAGGTAATGAACACACCTGCACATGCACACACATTTAGGTCAGTGTCTGGCTGGATGAAAGAGTAGGAGGGGAGCTTAGGAGAAGAGCTAGAGCTGGCCACAGAAAGAAGAGGGAGGAGAGGAAATTATTTCCTTACTGAGAGACGAAGAAAAGGGAGTTGCCTCGGGAAGACAACAATTTTTCCCATGTGCCTAAGAGCCTCCTAACTTGACTCGAGGACTTTTTAAGCGGCTGACGCACACACACACACACACACACACACACGTACACTCAAAAAGAAAAACCACTGACATAATCACACATAAACTTTCCCATAGATAAACACTTTACAGAAACATTTACAGATAAACATGGAGCAGAAAGTACGCTTATCATGGTCTCTTATTCTCTCTGACTCCAACACATACACACACTCAGATACTGTATAAACACTGCTGAAAATACAGATGTTATTACAGTTATGTAAACTTCTCCTAATCCCTTTCTCTCTATCACGTTCACACACAAACACACACACACATGCACACACAGAGTTTCACATGGTAATCTACAACTGCTGTGTGCGTGCTTACGTCACGTCATACTCACGCCACACATGCACATTGTAGGAAGTATCAGTACACGGGGAAATGACGTCACTTTGCGAGTGACAGTGGCTGAAACGCCTCGACACCTCTTCCGCAAGATCAGTTTTTCATGATGCCAACAGACCAACAGCCATTGCCTTTTGAGGAATTTAAACTGCTGCAGTGTTCTGGCTCACATTTCTCATGTTGTGAATCTTTTATCTGAGCTGTCCTTAATTTACATTCCTGATGGTAAACCTGCTGCCAGGAACGACTCTGTTCTCACGTCACCTTAACAACCCCTCTCTCTCTGTCTTTCTCCAGTGACCCTACATTAAACCACCCGAGGAGGAGACACTCGTCTGGTAACATCTCCACCACCCTGGAGATGCTACCGGGGCTGGAGGGTTTCCAACTGGACACCTACGGCAGGGTAGATAAACACACGGTCAGATGTTGTTATGATTAGGGAGGTTTTTGATTCAGATCCTATGAATTCATCTCTTTTTCTGTCTCAGTCTGTGTCGTACGCCCAGTTCCTGTACTCTACTAACGCACTGGTGAGGCAGAAGCCGTCGTCGACCAGCGACCTGACACTACAGATTCCAGTTTCCAGGAGTACACACAGCATGCAGGGCAGGAGCTGCCCACCTAGCAGACTAAACAGCGCTGTGGGGCTGGACCTGGGTAATACATGCATACACACGCGTTGTGACCTCCGCCAAGGAGGTTCGGTTTTTGGTTCTGTTTGTCCGCAGAATTGTGGAAAAACAGCTGGCCTGATTTTCATGAGACTTAGTGGAAGGGTGTAGCACAGGCAAAGGAAGAGCCCATTAAACTTGGGAGCGGATCCAAATGATGGGGCGGTTACACACATTATATTTCACTTTTGTTAACATTGCTTGACAGAGGTCTAAACTCTTCTTGTGCGCTTATAGACAGTTATTTAATAGTATTGATGTGCCTTGCCATACCCCTAAATATTGGGTTATACCATTACACCAAATAAAATGTAATATTGCTAGTTGATGTGTCCCTGCATTCAGAGTAAGCGTGAGAACATTGTGACAGGAAGTAGAAGCAGAAGGGGTGTGATTGTGGCTGCAGAGAGAAAGAAAATAAAAATACAGAAGGACTAGCAAACGCAGGATGGGGGGATGAGATTAGAGAGTGGTTAGGTGAAGAGATCATAGAGAGAGAGAGAGAGAGAGAGAGAGTTGCAGTCATACTGGAGTTCTTGTTGTATTTTAAACACGTGTGTGTGTACGTGCACACTGTGTGTCTCATGCTTCTGCTATCTATAAACTCTCACCCACAGAGAAACCCTTTTTATTGTCATATACATATACACATACACGAAATTTGACCTCTGCATTTGACCCATCCCTGTATTTAGGGAGCAGTGGGCTGCCAATGACAGGCGCCCGGGGAGTGACAGAGCCCTGTATTATCCTCTAAACCTCTATTTCTAATCTGTAACCTTTCATTAACACAACACAGCTGTGTGTGTGCGTGTGTGTGTGTGTGTGTGTGTTAGTTAGTGTGCATATTGATAGCAGGTTTATATTTTTAGTCCTCTTGTGACGCGTCTATTCAGTCTCTCAGCTTCCAAAGCTGCCGTATTCACACATCTTTTCTTAGTAGGCTAACTAGTCACAAAAGCCTCTCGCAATCATGTGGTTTATTGACAAATTAATTTCTGATTATCATAGTGTGTGTGTGTGTGTGTGTGTGTGTGTGTGTGTGTGTGTGTGTGTG
>NW_022280035.1:8226846-8234120 GCF_004355925.1 Anarrhichthys ocellatus | reverse complement strand
TGTGTGTGTGTGTGTGTGTGTGTGTGTGTGTGTGTGTGTGTGTGTGTAGGTCTTGAAGATGTGACAGACTACGACCCTAACCTCCTCAGTGACCCCCAGTGGCCTTGTGGGAAACACAAACGGGTGCTGATCTTCGCCTCCTACATGGTAAAAAACACTTTTAGATTATTTCAAGAATGTGCTTCATTACATATCATTCTACATTTTGATTACAATTCTCCTAACCTAACATGTATCAGCAGTAAATATCCAGGGATTATTTATGCGTGACGACAGATGACACCAGCGTTTTGTAGGGATGAAAATGATCTTTAGAAGCTTTATCCAGAAAGTGACAACTGCACTACCGTGAGGTTAAGAACAAACGTGCACCAACATATTTAATGTTCTACGAGCAGAATGAAAAAGTGAAGGAGAGACGGGAAGAGAGAAAATAAAGATGCAACGACAGAAGTGCAGAGGAGAAAGAAGGATTGAGGATTATAGACCCCTGAGAAGAGAATAATCGCTCCTGAGAAAAGACATACACATTCATTAGTGCGTGCGTGCGTCAACTTAAGCCTGGATCTGGTGATCCATTTTCTAAATCTGATATAAAATGTTTTCTCTCCTGTGTTTACGCGTGTATAGATTTTGACAGGATAATCTTTCTAAGTTCCTTAAATATGTTGTTTCATCTGTGAAACAGGTGGAAAGAAAACCTTTAGGCAGGTGAAAACATTTGTTTGTAGTGTTTGTTGTTGTAATACTCATTTCTGTCCAAAAGAGGCTGAAGTGCACCCCTACCACATGTTCTCAATACTACTTAAAGCGTTCATGTCTTCTCCCTGGTGAGATCCATTATTTCCATGTACTCTAAAGATGAGGTACAGGTGTTAGCCGTTAGCAACTTGTGTAATGTCACATCTGTCTTGGCTTTAAATGTATTTCAATAGGTGCTAATCTGCCGTTAGGGAAATCATGAATGCTTTTAGCCCTATAAAGAACATTGTGTAGTGGTCCACTTCAACTTCTTGTGGCAGAAATGAGTATTACAACAACAAACTCACACACGCACAACATAGAAAGTCTATCCTGGCAAAACCTTTTTTCCCCTGTTCACAGTTTAGTTTAGATTCAATTTAGAAAATGGTTCACCAGGTTCACTTGCCTCTCAGGACTTCTGTTATGATGTGTACCTGAAAATAAAAAGATGAACTACTCCCACCATTATTCTCACACTCTAATTGTAAAGCTAGAGTCTTTTATAACAGTAACAAAGACATTCATTCATTTTTGTGAAGCAGGATTCAACCTACATTGTTCCAGGTTGTGAACTGCACATACACAACACTTATTTTATTAACTGATGTCTAATATTTAATAAAATACCAATAAAAGCACAAGGATACTTAACAGGCATGGGCATGGCTGTACTGTTGGCAGTTTGTGCTCCGAGTGAAGCAGTCGGTGTTTACTTCATCGTGAGGTTCAGTGACCGTTGTTTGACTTTTAAATGTCTGTGCTTACACTTTCACATGACGACACATCTCTCCTTTCCTGTTTATGCATTCTTCTCTTCCTCCGCTCCTTTTCCTTTGTTCTGTTTTCTCTGTCTTACTTTACATCTTCTCCTCTCGTCTTTCATCCTCCAGACAACAGTCATAGAATACGTCAAACCGTCTGATCTGAAGAAGGACATGAACGAGACGTTTAAGGAGAAGTTTCCTCACGTTAAACTCACTCTCAGCAAGATACGCAGGTAGTATTTGAAGTGAATTGACAAAATACGCTTAAATGCATTATTATGATAATAAAATACTCAATTTGTTTTTATATACAGCACGGCATTCTACATGTTGCTGAGACTACCGTAAGATTATCAAACCTGTCTTTGACTTTTATACGGTCTTTGTCTCTCAGTCTGAAGAGAGAGATGAGAGTAGTTGGGGAAGATTGCGGTATGCAGCCCGTCACCATCGCGATGGCGTTCGTCTACTTTGAGAAGTTGGTGCTGCAGGGTCGACTCAATAAACAAAACAGGTACTTTCAACATATTAGCCTCATATGTTTATTTAACAGAACAGATACGCAACATGGATCGTCAATATGGACATTAATTGACGGTGTACGTGTTGAGTCCACAGTGTGTGGTGTCGGAGTGGCTCTCTTTTGTGTTAATTTTTAGTTAATATCATAAAAGTGGTAAAAGAAACATCAACACTTTCCTATTACCATTTTCATGATTTATTCAAGACATTCTATAGATTATTGACCCATCTCTGTTTAAAACTGAAAACTGAATTCTCTCCTTCATATTGACCGTGTTTGGTATAACTTTAATTTATACAGTTTTAACGCCACTTTGGATGTTGTTTTGCCAGAACTAGCTAGTTCTGGCTTCCATCAGTTAGTTGCACATACACCACGGGGTAAAGCAGTGCAAAACAAACAGTGAATGTTGTTAGACTGGACAGTTCAATCTCTCATGAGCTCCTCTTTACTGCTGTGGCTTTACAGGAAGTTGGTGTCGGCTGCCTGCATCCTACTGGCTGCTAAGATCAGCAGTGATCTCAAGAAACAGGAGGTCAAACACCTCATAGATGTGAGTCACACACACACACACACACACACACACACAGAATAGGATCATGGTGGTTACCTCTGCCTGTCAGTGAGCTCATGTTGCTCAGGTGCTTGTGAAGCTGATCTACCTGAGCAGATGGAAAACTGACCTGCAGCGTCTCTGAGCTGCAGGTCAGTTTCTGTCCTTCACAGTTAGCTCACGACTCTCCTCGCACACCGTAGAGAACAATCGGACGTAGTAGTGTTGTCATCAGATCCCAACTGGTAAAGTGGAAATTTGAGCTTATCAAAGAAAAATCAGCGTGTGTGTCAGCTGATAAGTAAAAACAAACGTCGGCACAGAAATCACAATATGTTTTTGGTAGAAACAGTATCTCCGTTACTCCAGGAAGTACCGACACGTTTGTTTTTCAACAATGCAATGTTCCAGTCAGTTCTTATCTTGGTTACAATTCTTTAATAACCATATTTAATAGCCTTATCACAAAATGTTGATTTAATTTGTCAATTAATAGTCAATCAATTACATCAAATATGAAGCGAAAATGTTAAACATATGTGACCATTGGGAGAAATTGCTGTTTTACTGTTTTATTTTATTGTAAACTTTATTTTGGGGTTTTAGACTGTTAAAACAAGTCTCTAAAGACGTCATCATGTTGTTGACAGATTAATGTAAATAATCTATTGATTACTGGGATGTATAATAATGATGAATCCTGTCTCAGATTACCAGATTTTATACTAATTATTAGTAATTATTTATTTAATTTGAACCTTTTATAACTTAAACCATTAATGAATGCTTTTGATGCAGTCATATCAGAATTGTGTTGATTTTGGCATTATTTAAGTAAGTAGGGTGGCCCTGTGGTGAAAAGAGAAGATACCTGATGACATGTTTTTACACTTGTGTTTTGTTAAGAGTTGCACTTTTTACCTCAGAGCCACCTTAAGAAGGTATTGTATCTCAACACTGAATTTTAGCTTCAAAAGGTATGAAATTCATCCTCTAATAGTCCAATAAAAAAGAAAATGGAAAGTTAAAAAGCCATGTTGAAAGAAAGCATCGTGTCTCTCGTGCTTGTGTTTGTGTTGCATCTCTGTAGAAGCTGGAGGAGCGTTTCAGGATCAGCAGGAAGGAGCTGATATCGTTTGAGTTCACCATCCTGGTGGCCCTGGAGATGGCGCTGTACCTACCGGAGAGCAAAGTCATGCCACATTACAGGAAGCTGGTGCAGCTGCAGCAGTCAAAGCAGTGACATGCTGATTCCTCCCTCCAGCGACTCTCAGAGGTACGAAGTGATCCTCCTCCTCTGTGCTCACAACGCAGACACCAAAGCTCATCCACACTGTCATGGTAGTACGACAGCCCAACGGCTCGGCAGCACAGACATCGCCTGCTCTCCTCCCTCAAACACCAAAGTGACGACACACTGTGATCGATGGTTCAGCAGCAGGACTGATGCCTGGCTCAACAGCACCACGAGAATCACTGATCACTCATCATAAAGCTCAAAAGCATGTCTTTCTTAAAGGAAATTATGTTTTGTTGTTGTACGGTTTCCCTCACTATCTTAGTAATGGAAACTCTGCTGAACACGGCTCTCTAAGGGTTGCTGGTTGAAACTTTAATCATTTTGGTTAAATCTGAGTTTATGTGGAACGCTTGTTAAACTGTGTTGAGTAATCCTTTCAGAAATTTCTGCATTTGAGAATGTGAGTAACTATTGGCCCAAAAAATCCAAAGGTTTCCCTTCAAGTTTTACCGCTGCACCTGTAACCTCTTCAAGTTTTACAGGATAGCTTCACAGTTTTTCAAATCAGTGGAGAAAATTATTTCCAAACTAAATCTAATCAGAAGAGCCATTTTAAAAAACACTTTCATATTCACATCCAATCAAATTACTGCCATGGGGTTTCCAAAATTACAATTTCCCAAATTTCTTGACAACTTTAGAGTTGACTGTTTGTGTAACACTGTGGGCCGAAGACACTGAGACTGTGAGAACGAAGAAATTGGAGATAAAGGCTGAAAATAACCTTCCTTACTTTAGTTTAAATGTGCTGACATGACAGTTACTCAACAAAACGTTTTGTGCATTTGACAATCGTTGCTTTTCAAAGCATCTTAAATCAATAGTGCCGAGTGTTTTCAGCAAATATAGCAAAGATTTGAACAACATTCACTTATTGTATAATGTTTTGTTGTGAGATTCAATTTAAGCAATACATCCATGGGAGGGAATTGATCGAGCACTGTGGTGACTGCAGTTCCCAGCGCTTCCTTGCATCCTGTCCTCTCTTCACACTGGTTTCACTGGTCAGGAGTTTAGTTTGGACTCTCGCTTGCATTAATGACATTGCGTCAGCACTTTTCTGTGTGCAGTCCTGATGTTACATCCTTTGTTCTCTCTGAACGTCCAGACGGCTTTTTTCTGAATTATCGGCATGATTTTTCGAGGCTTCTGCTTGTTTCTTGAAGATGTTTACACCACCACTCAATCGCTTCTTCACTGCTCTGAACGTGATTTCATTTATCGAGGGGTAGGTTATCATGAGCCCGCTTTACTGTAACAAATATTACGATGTTTAAGTGCCTTGCCTAAGGGCACCTGAATTTTGGTTGTTTTTCTATTTCGTCCGTCCGGATCCAGGGATTCAAACGGGACACTTTATCTCCACCTCTCCTCTGTATTTTCACCTCTGTCTTGCTCTGATGTTGTCGTCCCTCCACCAGCAGATGGCTGCTCACTCTGGTGGTCACAGAGAAGCAGTGCATCCTCAGAAACATGCTGTGATGATGAGAAGAAGCAACAGATGCATCGCATGCACAGCATCACTGTCATTGTCATATAAACACCGTGTCCGACATGCTCTGCATTTCAAGGCTTCTTCAGATGCAACCTGAACGATTCCTTCTTTTGCCCAAGTTTGGGGGACGCAACAGGTGTTTCCTTTTGAGGGTCTCTCATGTCCCAAAGCGATGTAACTCATTATGATACCATGTTGAATCAAATATGAACGTTTGCTGGTTTTCTTGTTCTGACAAAACAAACCATTTGAATATGTTAACCTACATTTTATATACCAATGTTTAATGAATATATTGAGAGAATAAATTACGGATGGAGGCTGTGAAGCAAAGCCCTGAAACAAACACACCAGCTCACTTAAGGTACAACAGGCCTGTAACGACGGTCAGCATTATTATTATTATTATTATTATTATTATTATGTTTTTGGGACAGGACAGCTTGTAAAGGTGGAAATAACTGCAAAGACGTTATTCGTGTTTCTTGAAGGCAACTTGCTGTAGCTACAGATTTCCTGAGGCAACATCAAGTACCAACAAGACCTTCCTGTTCATAAACTACCTTAGAAAGAACTCAAATATAATTTATTCTGTTATTTTTTATTTTACTGTATCATAAAGGGACAGATATTTAACCAGAGGCCTCTATCAGGTGGTTTGTGCCTGTTTTTCCTCCTCTGGCAGTAAAATCTGCTTTATCCAAAACCAAAGTGGTCACCATTTCCTACAGACGGCCATGTTGGAGGAGAGACGACAGCACAAGCACTTCCTGTCGGGCCTCTGTTGTTTTTGCACTTTGCCTTTTTGCTTCACGATCCTGACTCTTAATTTCATCACTAAGTAACGAGGATAATAATATTTTTCTACATTAAATGTGTAAAGTATGTTATTGTATATTGAAATCTGACCGATTCACTGAGATGTATTTATTGCTAATAATCCTCCGGATGAAGAATCATGTTTACGATGAAACTCTGAGCCGATGATGCAAAGCAGATAATTCTGTTGGAAACAAGGTTCTGGTTTTAAAATATGATTCTTCATCTGGAGGTTTCCCTTCAATGGTCTTCCTCTGATGTTGTTTTCTTGTGTGTGTTAAAGGCACTTTGTTGTATTTTGGAGTCTGAGTGTTGGAGCAGAGGAGCTGATGGATACTCGCATGGTATCGTGTTTCAGGTTGTTTTGTAGCATAAAGCTGTAGGTTTCGTTTTGGTTATTTCAAACAAAATGTTCTTTCCTCTCTGAGCGGCAATCATCTTCAAAAACACCAAGTGGGAAGAAGGGAATGACCGTTTCATTAGCTTGAATTAGCCAATAAAGGCTGTACCGAATAGTTCGAGGCTTCATTCATTACGTTGACATTCAAATTTTAAAACATTTGAATGCTGCAAAACCATGTTGTAGTTTTTATATTATATTTGTCTTTCCTTCCATGCAGCCACTGTTTGCCATTCATTCTGGTTCATCATGCAGCACACTCTTGAAAATCAAGTTGTGTAACATCACAGTAAAATCTACTTTTTTTTTTTTTTCTAGTCAATTAATTGTTGTGAGCTAATGCGAGGAAATAGTTTTGCATGAGTTTGAACTAAAACTGCATTGTAATTATTAAAATTAATATAAATGAATGTAATATTTTTTTAAATGCAGATTAAAGTTGTGACAGAGTGGATTACTGGATAAATCGACTGAAAGAAAATCAATGTGTAACTATTTTAATCCTCAATAATCATTTTTGTTAAATTTTAAAGCTAAAGTATTTGAATATTTGCTGGTTTTAGCTTCCCAAACGTGAGGATTCGTTACCTTTAGACAGTTGGTCGAAGACAAACAATTTGAATGCAGGGAAATTAAGTCATTTTCCACTATTGCATGACATTTAACCCCCCCCCCC
>NW_022280035.1:8222866-8226746 GCF_004355925.1 Anarrhichthys ocellatus | reverse complement strand
ACTTACACTTCACCCCCCGCCCCCCCGCCCCCCCCGTTCAGTCATCACAAGAGCAATTTGATTGTTGTACTCTGCCGGTAAATGAAAGCAGTGGCTGCCTGAAAGATGAGAAAAACAATTTGATGCAAAATGTTTTTATTTGTCATTGGTCAGCAGAAATATAAGTTGAAGTTAAGGAGCTAAAGCTTGGAGAAACATGAAGACATGTTCCTGTTGCAGTTTTGTATCCTGCTGTTTTAAGCGGTGAAGACGACTCCATGCTTCATAGTTTGCACTGTAATGGTAGAGTCATGTATTTAAACTGTTATCTTTGTAAAAATCCATCAAGGAAAAAAAGCACATTTTGGCAACAAACAGCTGGGATTCTTCTGTTAAAGTTGGTGAAATAAGATGTTTAAAGAAGCACTATTACTAAACAGCTATATGTTAAATATAAGCTTGAACGACGGCACACAATCGTCCAAAGTTGTCTTCTGAGATTTGTGATATTGATTCTATGCAGCCATCAGTCTGTCAGCTGACCTTCATCCTCCTCCTCCTCAGTGTTTACCTTTAATGTGCCACACCTTTTATTTTAACCTCACGTGTTTATTTTATTGTTTTGTATCAGTTATTATTTCTATTCTTTGAGCACTATAAGGCTGTAAAGGGAAATATTTACCAAGTGTTTGTCTTCCATTTATGATTATTGTTCTTACATTTTAAGTGCAATGAATTCGTCTTTTGTATGTTTTATACATACAATATGGACAAGCCACGCAGCAGTTTGGCAGCATTGCCTTCGTGGCGTCGCATGAAGTTATTCTGTGGAAATATTATTTATGATTTTGGTTCAGCTGTTGCCACATGTACTGATGCAGATGAAAGCAACAGAGGTTAGGGACATTAACTTGTAAGAGCAATTCATATATTTTGTAACGTGTGTGCAACACAAAACTGAAGGATATTAGTGGATGAAAATATTTATAAAAATATTTAATAAAAGATAAAGACCATGTACTGTTTAAACTGTTATGTCAAGTTTATTTTCATTAAAAAAAAATGTAAATTGCTTGTTCTGTTCCAATTCATTATTTTTATCAAAGTTATTTTCTTTCACTTCAAACAAACTGTCTAAAGAAATGTCTTTACAGTTAGACATCCGCTGGTAGTCGTACTTGATGAAACCTGTTGACAGTAAAGTCGTAGATGAGACCGCGTTAACCCCAAATGATAACCAAAACACCATTTGGCTCCTACTTTTACCTTACAAATGCACGGTGTTGAAGCTACAGATGTAAAGTAAAAGTACAGATGAGCTGAAGCGTCTTCGGCGTGGTTGCAGTCAAAGCACGCTTCTACCCGAAGAACAGAGTAAACAACGTTATCGACATACTATATTATGACTTTTATTGATACATTATACTATGACTTTTTTTTTACGTTTTTCAAAATACAACTAAGACTTTTTTGGCATACTGAACATTCTTATGGCATGGTTTACATTTGTTTTTCTTTTTTTCACATACTATACTGTGAATTTCTTTTTACTTTTTTCTACATGTTACACTGACTTATTTAATGACTATTTTCGACATGAAGGTTAAGCACAAGTTCAGTCAGGAAGACTCTCTTTACACACCTTTTCATTCATAATCTCTGTCTCTCCCTCTATCAGCTGATTGGGGGCGTTCACTTTAAAGTAACCAACCAGATTCTGCACAGTTCCCTTAAGCCAATCACATCGTTGCTGTCAAACTTTCAAAGGTGTTCTCCTCTCTGCTGCTGTCAGTTGTCAATTCAGCTCAAGGCAGATGCGACCCTCCACCACCACAGTCACCTCCAGTCAGCAACATGCTGCAGTGGATTGCAGCAACTCGCTTCACCATCACCACCAGTGTCTGGACTCCAGAGGGGATTAGGCCTTATCTGATCTCAGCATCCCTACCCCTCGGTCGAGTCCAATCGCCAAAGACTTTGCACAATACAAATTTTATGCATGTATAATAAATTATTGTTAAATTCTAATGAAGTCTCCTGATTGAAATACTATAAAATTACTTTTTGATGACATTTGTCGGCGTTGACTTTGTTCATGACCTTTTTCAACATACTATACCATGACTTTTTATGACTTTTTCAACATATTACACTTTGATTTATTTAACGATTTTTTTCAATATGCTAGACTATGACTTTGATTCATAACTTTTTTCGACATACTATAACTGACTTTTTTCAACATGCTATAATATGACATTTTTCGATATACTATACTATGACTTATTTAATGACTTTTTTCAACATGCTATAAAATGACTTTTATGACGTTTTTCAACATGTTACACTATGACTTATTTAATGATTTTTTTCAAAAGTTGTATTATATTTTGTACATTAATTGTAGATTTTTTGTCTCCATATTCACATAATCTACAGAGCCTCAAAGTCCTGAAAGATGCTATTTTTCTATCATGTGCATACTAGTTATTATAAAATAATAACCAACAACAATGTCATTTTTTTCTTTGTTTTTGACACCAGCAGCGTTTTGTGTTCTGTACACTAATAAAGCAAAACCAAGCTCTAAGCTAAGATATGTATTGAGCATTTTACATTAGAAATAAACAAACTTTTTGAGTCTTTTATTTTGTTAAATGCAATCCAAGAACATCCAAAAATGTTTGTAGTAACATAGAAACAAATGTCTTTTGTCTACAAAATTGATAGTATTGTACTAAAAACTGTTTGTTTATATTATGTGTTAATGTTTAAAATAAATATCAGCAGATATACAGTAATCAGAATTTTTATAATCTAAAATATTGCCATCAGTATCAACCACTGACTGCGACTGGCATGCTAGAGTGCTGCCGGGATGATGTAATTTATCAAACAACATGTTTGATGCAGCACTCTTTTTGAGTTTACTCGAGTTTACATATCTGTACTTCTCTCTTGTGGCTTTGTTATATTTCCCAAACTGGCCTGGTTCCTGTTTCTTAAGAGGGCATCACCTTACTCTCAAACATAAGATGTGAAGTTTGTTTAAAACCATATTTTTGAGGACATGTCCACAATCTGTTCTGTATTCTGCCACTGCAAAAAGATTTTCTCTGCTGTACAGTGAAGTTGTTAGACGTTATTTTAGCAGATGAAGTGTAAAGATACTGTGTCCTGAACCCAAAGCTAAATTCCTTCCACATTTATTCTTACTTGCTTCTGAGAACTGGCTTCAGTAGAAAGTTTAAACTGCAGACATTTCTAAAGGAGGAGTTCTGCTCTCTTCGTCTTCCTCTCTGATCTCCTCAGACACCCGGTTGGCCTGCAGGAGAACAGGTCTGTGTTAATATCAGGTGGTTTCAATATTAATAATGCTCAATATCCCAAATTTACTCAAACTCACCTCTGTGATATTAGCGTACACAGCTTCTACAGAAGGTTCTGAAAAATATGTGGTTCAGAAGATTAGGTCCACTGCTTACACATCTGGCATAACAGGCAAAGTGTGTGTTTTTTTCTGTGAAGAGTTTTAGACGTTCAGTTCCATTTGTGTGTGTGTGTGTGTGTGTGTGTGTGTGTGTGTGTGTGTGTGTGTGTGTGTGTGTGTGTGTGTTTCCTGTAACCTCACCTTTGGGTTCACTGGCCCTCTTCCTGCAGATTATCAGCACAGCCGTTGACAGTACGATGATCATGATGACCAGAGTCAGACGCACATACAGCAGCACACCTGTGGTTGTTTGAGCAGAGGAACAAGTTTGTTTTACACGTTATTATGCAATATATCTGGATGTCTGCATAACTGTCAAGCTAATAATAACATCAATTAACATTTCAATCATTAAATTCATAATAAAATGTTCCAACCTGCAGCTGGTGTCTGTTCCTTTTGAGACTGCTG
>NW_022280035.1:8175119-8222856 GCF_004355925.1 Anarrhichthys ocellatus | reverse complement strand
TATCTAGACTTCCCTTCCTCTACTGAGATAAACTACCCAGTTCAACTCTGTGACTGAGGGGTAATAATTTAATACAACAATAATTTAATTTGGATTCTTTCAACCAAGATTTTAAGCATTCTAAGCAGGAAAAATATAATTATTACAGAGTTTGGGGTAATAATAATAATAATAATAATAAAAACTCAGAGAACAAAGTCATACATTTAGAAGAAAAAAACAATTTTCTGGATTAAAGTGGCATTTACGACAAAAATAAACATACAAGAAAAAAACTTTCATAGTCTTCAAGATTAAAAAATGTACAACATATTTTTCTGAAAAATAGTATTGTTTATATCTAAATGTGGACAACTCAATGAAAGATATGACTTCATTACCCAGTTTAGAATAGAAATAATAAAAGAAAAGAACATAGGCTACCAGTGACAAAGGTTTATATGATAAATATTGAGTTAATAGTTTGAGTTGTGAAGAAGAGCTAAGACCATAAAAGTGTATACTCACTCCTACTCCTTCTCGGAGATGTATTATTTATTTATGTTGATTACTTTTGTTGTTTATAAGAATTTGTTAGACAGTTTGATGTAATTACTTTTCATTTTATTTCATTGTTTTGCTGAGTTCATTAAGAGGTTGAGCTGACGAGACACGCACACACACCCCGTTGGTACGTTGACTGTTTGGTGCGAATCAACACAAACAGTCAAACTGATACAGATGAAAAAAGTCAAAAATGAGCTTTGTCTTCTTTCTGAACACGTTTACTGTACGGTATTTGTTGGATGCACAAACATTATTGAATGAGAGGTTTATTAATGAAAACAAAGACTTTATGCCGATCGATTTAATTGATCCCTCTAGTGACTGATTCCTGTAACTAGCCACTCGGCTGGGTGCGGGAGAAGATCGTGTTTTCGTACTCGCTTCGACATAAAGATTCCAGGCTTTGCGTATCTTTGGGTGAGGTTCCCATTTAATTAGAGTTCACAATTGACAATAGAACTTGATATCACTTCGCTTCCTGGTCTCCCTCTGGTGTGTCTGGCTTGCGGTAAAAACCGTGCGATCTCCCCGTCACCCATGCCTCATTACCTGTCAGTTGCACCTGTGCCCCATATATTAATTACCTGCCACAATACTCCACACTGCCACCCGTGGTCAACCTGAGATAGGCTCCTAATTCAAACATATAATACACAGACATAACTAATGGCTCCGACAATCCCAACTCATCCAATGGATGCAGCTTGTTTTCCAGAATTTATTTTCTACTGAACTATCTGCAGCTGTAGTCAGAGTTACTTAGAAGTTTGACCATTTCATTTCTTTCTTGATTTAAAGTTTATTTTGTTGAAGTCACCAGTACTTTTGATGTCATGTCAAAGTGACGAACTGGTGACTCGTGGAAAGTAACTAAGTACATTTACCAAAGTACTGTACTTATGTGCAATTTTACGGTATTAATTCCCATTTTCCAAGTACTGTAAGTGCAGTTTTGAGGTACTTCATTTCTATTTTCTGCTACTGCTTCTACGCCACAATTATTTCATACCTTTAGTTACTCTGCAGACTTAGATTAAGTACTTAAGTAAAAGTTTGAGTGTATGGCTCTTATTTGTAACAGAATATTTCTACAGTGTTATTTATAGTATTTCAAGATCTTAGTTCCCCATCACTGAGTGACTCATACTAACTCCAATCATCCTGTTTAACTACAGAAAGCAACAATATGTCTTGAACTGATATGAGATGTGATGAAACACATTTCACTCATAGAAACCGTTTCCTGCAAAGCTTAACTGACCGACTGAAAGAAATAACATCGTAAAATAAGAGTGATAGAAACGGAAAGTCAGCGTACTCACTGAAAAAGAAGAAGCAGATCAAAGTCTGACGACCGTCCATGTTTGAGGTTCTGATGGTTAAGGCGGCCTCTCTTCAGTCTTCACTGACAAACCAGGAAGTGCTCACTTCACTAAATGATAAGAGCCCCTCCTCCAAACACATCACATTCTCTACTTTACTCTTCTCCCTTCCTTATGAATTTTTTCCACCTGTAAGTTTATGTATGATTGTATATTGGAACTGTTTGTTTGTAACTTGATGCAGTGATGTCATGTTTTTGTCTAAAACTCTAAAAAACAATAGACTGATACAAAAATAATCTCTCTCAATCATCACTTATGAACCACTAGAATAGTGTGGTGAGAGACCCTGCCCTCTGCCTGTGCTTTCTCTTTTCTTATTATTCTTTCCGTGTTCGGGACTCTTCTGAGCACTAGGACCCCAGCCAATAACCAGGCTGTGCTGCCCGTACTCATTTCCAGGTCAAACACCACCACTTTGTCACGTAAATGGAGTGTTTGTATTTTCAGGACAGAATAAGGCAGAATGCTGCAGTAGAATAAAGCATCACAAGAGTGTGCACCATTAAAGGTTCTTTCAGTCCATAGAACTCATCTGGTGATAATTGGTACAGGATAATCCCTGAAGCTATTTCTTCCCACAAGAGAAAATTAAGAAAAATGTTTTTGCATGAGGTCAAAGTTCCTAATTTCTTCTAAAGATCAAACTTCTGGTTCAAGAAGATTTGAAAGATGCTGAAATAAAATTCTACTTTTAAAACAAAAAAAAACTTCTTGGAAAAGATAATCAAACTCATCTGGAGGTTTATTATAATCTGGATTTGTTTACAAAACAACCAAAGTTGAGTGCATAAACTACTGCAATGCTCTGAATGATGTACAGATATTTTACACACTCTCTCACTGTATGCAGCTTTCTACAACACTATTGCACCAGGCAGCCACACACACGAACACTCAGACATAAAAATGTTCTCTTAATTCGACGAAGGTGACGATCAACACCTTTTTGTTAACGTGGACACACACACACACACACACACACCATCCGTCTCAGGGCTGCATGCGAATGGCTCCGTCCAGTCTGATGACCTCTCCATTGATCATGGGGTTCTCAGCCAGTGATGTCACCAGGTGGGCAAACTCAGCGGGGTCTCCCAGGCGAGAGGGGAAGGGCACCTGGCGGGCGAGGAAGGAGCGCACCTTCTCTGGGAGACCAGCCAGGAGGGGAGTGGAGAACAGACCTGGAGGACGAAAGAGACAGAACATTGAGATGTATACACCAAGGAAATATCCTTATGTGGTGTTCAGATCTTAAGTTAACTCGGATCATGCACTCGAGACAAAGTACCAACACAACAATGTTAAATACTCCATTTAAAGTAAAAGCTGGAAGAGCCGCCTGTGGGTTCCCGGACACTTGCAACAGAGAGAGTTGTGTATAAGACAAGGACGGTGTGTCTGCGTTGCTCCACCACTGTAGGGGATAAGATCTCAACGGGACAAGATTTCTGTGTGCCGTTACACTCCTAACACTGACCCGGTGCTATGGTGATGACTCGGATGCCCATGGGTGCCAGATCTCGTGCAATAGGGAGGGTCATTCCAACTATACCGCCTTTAGAGGCGGAATATGCCGCTTGGCCGACCTGGAGAGGAAATGGAGAGCACAAAAAAAAAATTGGAGAAATGGAGCGACCACTCAGTTGTGTCTTTAATGCTTTTTTTTTTTGTTCATTTCAAATGACCTGTCCATCAAAGGCGGCCACGCTGGCTGTGTTAATGATGCAGCCTCTGTGTCCATCTGCATCCGGCTCGTTCTTCCCCATCGCACCCACAGCAAGACGAATCACATTAAAAGTTCCTGCAATGTTCACCTGCAGAAAACACACAGATGTTATTGTGGTCATTTTAACTGCTTTATATACTGCTGGGTAGTTAAATCTGCAGTAATGCATCATATTCAATAAGATCATCACGTGTTTGTGGAGTCACTGTCCCGTGAGAACCACGCATCTCTAAAAAGTCAACATTTCATGAGCTCAGAATAACGTTTTCAGCTTTGTGACTTATTTTCCAACTGATCCAGGAGGATTTTTAAATAGTTTATTTAGTTAAATAGTCTCTAAGAAGTAAGAGAATTTTCTCAACACATAGTGGAACATTTAATCCTTCAGTTCCTCAACACGTCTGGAGCTACATATTACATAGATTAAAAACATAATCTGAAAAGTGACTAAAGCTGTCGAACAAATCTAATGCAGTAAAAATATATTAAGATTTACCTCTATGATTTAGTAGAAGAATAAAGTTGCATAAAAAGCAAATTCTCAAGTAAAGCACAAGTACTTTCAATATGTTCAGAAGTACAGAGCTTTAGGTAACTTAGTTACATTCCTGCACTGGAGATGTCACACAGCTGCGACTGGTATTCATTTTTCTACTGATCTACATCCTTACATTGATTACACGCTGGAAGTCCTCCAGGCTGTGAGGGAGGTCCTTCTTAAAGTTATACGTTTTAACGGCGACAGCGATGCCGGCACAATTAACTGCCAGGTCCAGCTTCCCAAACTTCTCTCTGGCCAGGGTCACCGCCGACTGCACGTCTGCTTCTGATGTCACCTGAGGAATGAGAAGGCTGAGATGTAAATATCACCGAGCAGACGCGTGTAAATGCCCCAAATATAGAGACCGGTTCTTTGGCTCAATTTGCATCCAGCAAGTAGAGGAAAGTCTGGCATAAATAATGTGGAGGGTCAACATGTATCACATGCACTACTCATTATGTTGGATGATGTGTGAGTGCCATCTGCTGAGCTCAGAGCATCATTTTAGAGCTCAAATTACAGCTGCAGCTTTGATCTGTATTTTGTTTCTCTTACAGTTCCCACAAGAGCAATTAGTACATTTTCACAAGTTTACAGATTTTATATCTTCCCATGAAAGTTATCCTTAAAGATTTTATGTTTTTTCAGCAATAGCGTCTCAGTGTATTTACTTACTTACTTTATTTATACTGTAACAGTCTATATAGTTGTTTTTATAGTCAGTGGCAGAGTCCGCCATACCCGCACTGGATTCAAGGTATTTAATTACAGAAGGGATTACAAGGACACAATGCATGCATGTAATCCAGGTTTAATAATTATATTTTTATCTTCATGGTATCAGCTTCACTGTTAACTGCTCCTTCCACAGCCGTATCAGAGCTGGATTAAGCTACAGCTAATGCTAACACAGCCTTTTCCTACTGCTGCTTCAGATCAAACAAATTGAAACACAAGGTGGCTTTTATTGTGAAGGAATCACAGGAAACTCAGTGTATTTGAGGATAGCGCCGATAGAAATCAGCTCGCAGTTGCTCATGATACGATGGAAAAAGGCAGCTTATTGACCGACTTCTGTATAAAAAAAACGTGAGAAAGAATTAAGAGACTTTTTGTGTGAAATTTGTAATCACGTGCCACAAAATCTTAACTGTCAGATGTCTGCTCGATATGTTTTAATGCTTTCAGGTTGTAATCCTCTTTAAAAATAGATGTTATTCTGTATGAAGGGTTTGTTCTGTACATGGAGAACAAAACACCGTACAATGGTTCAACCAGACAATTGAAAGTGCAGAAAGAGACGAAGGTACCTCTGAGCAACAGTTCAACAGGAATAGAATTAATCACCAGTTATTAATTAAAGAATCTGGAAGTTTAGCATCAAAATGTCTGCAGATTTAAAGAGGAACAGCTTCCTGTTTCAATGTCAAAAGAACAGTAATAGAGTCTGCAGCCAGCTGGAATAAACATGCTGCTTTAGCAAAGCTCTTCTTCAAACTTCACAACAGAAATAAAAGGTTAGTGTAGGGTTTTTATATATATAAAATATAAAATTACATTTGGTGTTTGAATTATACTGTTTTTATCTATTAAAATTTGTTTTTTTAAGGAAAGAAGCAAAGAATCAATATAACAGCTTATTATTAACTTTTTTAACTGTAATGTACAGGTTTATTGATTGTTTTGGACCCACGTCTGCAGGAGAGAAGGCACAGCGGTCCCCCAGACTGGCTGCCAGAGCCGGTCCATCAGAGGAGGGCAGGTCCAGGATCACAGCAGACGCTCCGTTCTGGATCAGACGCTCCACAGTGGCCCGGCCCAAACCGGACGCACCGCCTGTCACAAGGCCAACCATACCCTACGCAACACACACACACACACGGACACAACACACACAGACACACAAAAACACACACACACAGACACACACATACGGACATGGACGCACCAGAGGGTGGAGGGTAGTACAGGATATAAAAACACAGGAAAAAACATGGGTCACTGAGAAAGACGGGTGAAAAAAAGATCACAATTGCTGATTGATTAAAAAAGCAGAGGTATCACTTCATCATTTAGGAGTTTGACAGATAGGAAGTAAAGATTATTATTACTCAAGTGGTAACTGTTTGTGGAGCTGAAATGATTAGACAACTAATTGATGAGTCAATCAACTTAAAGAGAAGACAAGATAGAACTTTATTAATGCCGAAGGAAATTCTTCCGCCAGAGATTGCTCAAAGATTATAACAATATCATTAGAAAACAAACCAGAGTAATAAATATAAATGTATAAGTAGTAATACTAACACCAGTTACAAAGAGAAATTTTCACAAAAACCCCTAAAACCTAAATTATAATATGCTGGGTTTTTTTTGTCTTTCTTTTTGCCCGCTAGAGAAAACACAGCTGAACGCGCTCACTTTTAGTGTTTTGGACGATGTGTTTGGCTAAAATCTAACGGAACTACCAATACGCACAGTGCAGAGTACATCGCCGCCACTCAGCGGCTGTGACGCGGGCAGACAGCTTAGTCAGTTTAATTGTTGTGAAATGTCTTATATGATACTTTAGAGCCATGTATTTGGGATGTATTCATTCAATCACACAATACAGCAGTGGTCCTCGCAGACACAGCTGGCAGAGACATGCAGTCTACTGAGTGCACCTTTCCAGTTCATACTGTTGTCATTGGAACTAGTGAAATCTATGGATTAGTTATTGCTGAATCTTTTCAAATGGATCTTTTTCACGTCACTGAAAACGTGTTTTTAATTATTTAGTTGGTCTCTAAACCTTCATCTTAAATGTGTAGAGTTTCAGACCTCTGGTAGCTCTATGGAGCTAGTCAGATAGTACACACGTATGTACCTGATACTGGGGTTAAAGTACTTCTAAAAAATATTTAACTTAAGGGGAAATGTACTTGACACGTCTGTTATACCTCAAGAATACACTATGCATTTTGGTGAGTAGCACTGAATGTAAACAAAACTTGTGTGTGTCGCTTTCCTGTGAGAATCTCTCAAAAGTAAACTTGTCATTAACTCAGAATAAACAGCCCTGTTTTCAGATTTGTGACGATGCATTCTCCAGCTGTTTATCTAGCCTAAGAAGTAGGAGAATGTACTCAACACATAAAGGACTTCCTTCAGTTTATCACAGACATTCAACAACCACACATGTAGAGAAACATGGTTTTCAATGCACAGGAAGGGGATGAAAGATATAATCTGAAAAGTAAAAAAACACTAACTAGTGCAGTAAAATGTACAATATTTCCCTCCAAGATGTAGTGGAATATGAGTGTAAAGTAGCTTTAAGAAGAAATACTCAAGTCAAGTACAAGTACCTCGAATTTGTACATACGTAGAGCACTTGAGTAGATGTACTTGGGCAGACAGTACTAATGTCAGGGACCAACGACGTTATGTTTGTGGACTAAACCTTCAAACTCTTGTCTCAAAGTCTCCAATGTCAGTGTAACCGAGAAGACAAAGGTTGACAAACACGCTGCTGTGTGGACTCATTAATTCCCTTCTGTTGTGTTACACAATGAAACTTCGTAGTTACGAGGAAAACAAATGAACAAGGAGAAGACAAACACACACATGAAGCCCAACACAGGCGTCTAACAAGTGTAACGCGTCATATATGTGTTGTAAGTCATGTAAGTGTTGCAGTGTGGAGATTTTTATTTTTCTTTCCTCACCTTGACACACCGAATGTTCGCCATGTTGGTTTATGAATGGATCACCTTCTTCTTCTTTAGTGTTTAATCGGGGTCGTTAAACCAGTTTAGTGCTGCATTACCGCCACCAGCTGGACTGGAGTGATTAACAAGAGATTATTCAGGAAGAAACACTATTTTAGGTTATTTAAATAATGTCACTTTATAGGGTATAGTAAAGGGTTCACAATACAGCCGATAGCCCTGGTGGGGAGACGGTCTGATACTATTTTCTTAATATAAGATGTATTCACTGGGATATGTAGTTCTGCACCAGCACACCCTGCACGTGGATAGTAGGAGCTACCACTTGATATGTTGAAGCACGGATTCATTTAATTTGATTGAAAACATTTTTTTTTAAATAAATTAATTAACAATAAAAAACTGAATAAAAATGAGATAAAACAAAAATAATGAATTATAATTGAAATAAAAAAGAACAAAACAAAATAAAACTATGGAATCAATAGAAGAAGAATAACCGTAACAACGGACCTGTTGTTAGTGGGGTTCTTACTTATAAGGACAGTATAATACTATAGTACAGCAAGTGTGAGAGTTATGTCATTCATTTTACGACTTTAGCTTTTAAGCCTCGCCTACGTCTGTTTTGACCAATGGGCGAGCGTATGAGGGAACGCCTGCTCTGGGATATGAAGGATGATGTCCAATCACAGACACTCTGCTGCTCAACAAGGTCAGCTCAGGCGACTCTTCAGGAAGTTTAATATGTCAAGTTCATCAGGTTTTGTCTTGGTTACTGACTTATCTGCGGTGGAAGAAGTACTTAGATCTTAAAATACGACGTTGAAGAAACACTCTCCTATACAAGTAGAAGTCATGCATTCAAATGGTATTAAAAGTACAAACGTTTTAGCAGAGAAATATAAAGTAAAAGTACTTATAATGGAGAATAGCCCATTTCAGAATTATACATATTATATTACTGAATTATATTTGTTGCACTGTCACCTTAATGTTGATGCTGGGAATGTGGAGCTAATTTTAATTGCTTTATATAACCTACTGCTGGGTAGCTTGTGAATGTGCCCCCAGTGATCAATAAAGTTGTATCTTAATCTATAATATTACATCATGATTTATCTGTTAATTAAAATGTGTTATTAATCTGAGTCTGCAAGGTCAGTTAAATTAAATATAATATAAAGGTACAATGCTTCCCTCTAAAATGTAGGAGACGTATAAAGTATCAGAAAATGGAAATACTTAAGTGAAGTATCTCAGAATTGTACATTACTATTTTATTATTCTACCTACCTATTATTCTACCTACCTTCCCAGGGAATAAGGGTGGAAAATAAGGAATTTTCTAAAACCTGGTACATTACATTATCTATCTATCTCCTTATTTTAGTATACATATATGTATATATTATAATTATATATATTGTCCAACCTGTTTCATCATTCAGTTAATACTCCTTCAATTGAGTCACTCAGGCTGAAAATAAATGTCCCAGAATGACGTTTAGTAAAGCACAAACACATTTAGAGGTACAACTGTTATCTCCTTTATTCTAAAGTGAATACAAAATTACAGCATTTAAAATACCTCAAACGTTCTACAATTACTTTAAGAATCTATGATGATGACAATGAAATAGATCACAATTTCCAGCAAATCTTCACATACTCAGCAGGAGAAGGAAAATATATAATTTATATTCCTGATGAAGCGATTATTCTTTTGGTCCAACCAATAGTCAAAGCCCACAGATACTTAGTTTAAAGCTGCAATGATTAATCAAATGAGAGGAATGTTTCACCTATTTAGACAATCTTTTGATGATTTCAGTCATTTTCAAACAAAGACACTTCTCTGGTTTCAAAATTTCCAATGTCAGGATTTTCTGCTTTTTCATATCACTGTAAACTGAATACTTTGGGGTTTTAAATTGTTGGTGAGAAAAAACAAGGTGTCATGCTGGGCTCTGGTTATACACATTTTATAGACTGAACTAATCAAGAAAATAATCTGCAGATTAATCTGACACACACGCGCAGCAGCTGGAACACAGTGAATTATGCTGCCACGCTGTGGAAGGCAGTAAGTTGTATAGTTGTATCTCCAAATTAGGGGTTGCAAATATCCCAACACCCCACAACAACACAACTTACTACCTCACCACAGCACAGCTACAGACACGTCTGCGCTGGGACGTTGTAAATCCGGCCCAGGGAGGTTATTAAATAGCAATAATGTCAAGAATTTTACAAATATCTTAATATCCAATACCTCAGGATTCTCCTTCTACAGCTGAGAAACTTAAGTAATATAAATACTGAATTCATGATACAGGTGTTGTCTTCTGATAAAACAAGGACAGCAGAATATAACGAGCTAAATTAATCCTATGTTCATGATGTAATTTAGGAGCACTGTCGGTCACCAATGGCAACAGAGGCTTATTAAGTCACCGTGGCAACTGAACAAGGATATGCTGGAGAGGGTTTTAGGATGCCGTGAGAAAGACAGTAGGCTGTATAGTTATCTCCCAGATCTGGTGTGATCCTAAAACTATACAAACTACTACCTCATCCCACAGCTCCCCTTTCATCCGTTGAGTCCAAATCATTGAAGGTCTTTCATTTGAGTCCCCTTCTATCTGTTTAAACATGTCGGACAAGGACACGACTAAAGGAATAGGATGTGAGAGGACAGGAGAGGTGACCAATCCTCAAATGATGTAGCCTATTTCTCAAAAGGCTTCCTGTCCTTGAGGAGTGTCTCCAGGGCCAGACGACTGCCTAGGGAACAAGAAAGACATGTTGTAAAGGGGGCCAGGACGTGACGAACTGGCCTCGACATCAACGAATATTAAAACAGCAATCATTGAGCGACCGCTAACATTTTCTTAGCTTGTATCCTACATCAGGTGAGGCTAACAGGCTAACCCGGACACCAACTCAGCCATTTAAGCTAGTTACCATTAGCTGCTCATCAAATAAGCGCTTGTTGACATTACGATATCTACTAAATTAGTAAGAACTAAAACGTGTCACGAGGTATTTAATTTTGGCTTTGCAGCACCAGCCTTTGAAGTGAGCTAGCCAGCTAGCTAGCCCAATAGTGTTCGCAAGCTAGCTGACAGCTAGCTGGAATTGGCGGTTCTCGACCTCTCAGTCCTGCTGTCACATCAGTCTTTCGCGCGCAGCTCCCAAGTGGTTGATCTGTACCAGTAACGGTTGGTGATGTTCCGCTCAATGCAGCATATACTCGTACACTAAGTGTCGACCTTTCCTAACAGAAGTATCGCAGCGAGATGTTTCGATGCCTCGCTTCACCACGCCAAAAAATATCACGTGACCACCCCCCAAACGAGGCCTCGCTACGTCACGCTCGTGTCAGTGGCGAATCTAGACTCTAGGGGGCCGTGTGCAACTAACTAGCAAGCTGAAAGTATGGGGGACTAAAGCTGCCATGTTAAGAAGTGGGTGTTAGCGATGGGTAGGATGAGTAGGAAGCTGGATGGTGACCTTTAAAGAATAAAAATAGTAAGATAAGTACACAGCAATAGCGTTTTTTTTTTTAGCACTTCTGACTGTTTCATCATGGACGCTGATTTAATTGAGCCATACAAATTTACTACTAACAGTTCGGCCAAACTTCAGTTATTCCGGCCAACATTTTCTCTTCATCTTGTCACAAGGTACTTTACCCTAACTCTTGCTCGTCTTCTCTTTGGGAGCAGGTCACCCATGGGTTCACCTCAAGCCTTCATGTGAGCCCAGGGGATTCTGTGTATCACCCACCAGCCATCTTTCCCAGTGGAGCGAGATCTTTCAGTGGTTCCTGCCGGCATGCCTAAATATCGCGAGATTTACGGTCTATAAAGGCTCAGGGAGCGCACAGAACGAGACTTCAAGTGCAAACTGCCCCAACAAGCCACACAGACCATATATCAAGTATATTGGGTGATATTTTTAATGCAGAACTTAATTAGGTAATAGCTGAAACATGAAGTTTACTTTTTATACGTGGTTCTCAGTATAGCGACACTATAAACATGATTGTCACAGAACGTGCATTGTTGTAAATAAAAACACACCCTAGCATGCACATGAGTTAAAATAACAGTAAAGTTCAACAAATATGCAACATTATTATTAATCTAGAAACAGAGCACGGGGAATACTTGTTATAATTTAAGTACATTTTGCTGAGATTATACGTACATACTTTTGCTTGTATTTTCAGTGTGGTACTTTTACTTATGTAAAGGATCTGAATATATCTGCCTCCACTCGTATTCAAATCACAATTTGGTGTTCAGCTCATTTCAAATAATGGTGTCTTTGCTTTTATAATGTTAGTGAGCATACTGGCGTCTAATCTTTCTAAATCAAAGCCAAAGTAAATTTAAAAAAATCAAGACACCGGACACAAGAAATACTTTTTTTACTAAAAGAATAAATTTTATTTCAGCACTGTAAGTCATTTCCCAACCAGTACAAACATGACTGCCATCTTTGTCTCTTTCTGAACCATTCCTCCCCTCCCTCTGTGAGTGAGATCAGACCACCAACAGCCAGACAAATTAAAAAAAAAAAAAAAGCTTTCTTTTTTTTCTTCTCTTGTCTTTCCACAAACTGTCCGGTGCTTCCATAATGCTAACAATGATGACAAATTATACCAACCATAATTATAAAAGCAATAATGATGATAATATTTCTATAACAATAGTATTATGGATCAATTTGAACCCTTTTTGCTGCACAGGTAGTTTCGGGTGGCCCTGGGTACATGCATCGGTACACTCGTGGCTGAGGGCACAGTTGACCAACATGACAATAGCCCATACTGATCAACTTGAGCCCCTTACTGGGACTCAGCCGTTGGAGGGTTGTGAGGGGGTGGGATTATACTGGAGTTTGGGGGGCTGTTGAGGTTGGCGGGTGGCAGTGTAGAGAGAGACTTGACAGATCAGGGACCTTTGCTCAAACTGGACAAAATGCTGTGAGAATCCTGCAAATATATCAGAACAGGTACAACACAACGGATGACTCCTTTCCACATTCTGTATGACAGACAATAATACTGTTTGACTTCCACAATACAACATAGTACATTTCTATTCTGGGACTTTTGGTTCTCTTTAACATTGCCGAGCTCTACAGAGGCGCTCCCATTTGATAGGAAGCGAGGCAGGATGCTTCTATCATAACTCGTATCATTTCATCATCAGTCACAAAGAAGATGAATTTTCCTCAAGACACATCAGCTGCGATCCAGACAAGACAAGAAACTGGAAATACATTTTTTTTATGGATCATAAAAGCTCAAAGCGATGGATTGTAATCTGTTGAGTGTTTTAAGGCTGCAACGATTATTTTCCCAATTAACAAACTCATAGTATAGTCTAGAAAATGTCAAAATTTCCATAAGCCATGTTTTTGATTTTGTCAGTTTGTTTTTGGTCAATCGACTAATTGGTTAATTGATGAATCGTTTCAGATCTTAAAGAAAAGCTGGAAGTTAAGTTAAGTTCTAATCTATTCGTAGACTAGTTGTTTCATCCTCATACAGGTGAATTATTTCTTGCTTGCACTATGACATCTATCAGGACACCAAGTAATCTCAGATTTGTGTTTTGAGGAGAATTCATCCACTTTCAGCAGCCTCCGTGCCCACGTATGAAGAAGCTTAGTACAGCAATGAGTTGCTCTGTCGATCTGAGTCTGGGGCGTTAGAAGGCATTTTTGAGAGAGCACAACAATTACATGTAAAAAAAAAACAAAAACGCAAAAGAGGGCGCCAAAACCCCAGCGTGACAGAAAGCATATTTGTCGAGTGTTGTTCCTTCCTGTGTATTAGTGTCGATCTGAGCGTGTGCAGTAGTTCACGCAGCCTGAATTCACTCAATGGAAGAAGATGCGACTGAGTGTGAGCAGGAGCTGGGGAATTCACCAACAATGCCTAAACACTTGGTCACATGTCCAAATCTGCCTACTCGCTCACTCAGTCAACACAAACACACTTCCTTCCTTCCCTGTCTGTCTGTCTCCCCACTTAAAAACACAGCTACCTCACTTTGACTTTGTCAGATAAATCACACGTGCTGCAATGTCATTTTTTTATATATATATATATATATATATATATATATATATATTCATCAGAAAACTTGTTACTCTGGGGGCAAACCGTCGATGTCGGAGTGGGGGAGGGGGCTTTATCGGGGGTATACGGGGGATGCTAGGTGTACTTTGGTTCTCAGGTGTTTACAAGAGACATTTTGCTGCTTTGTGCAAGGGCGCAGAGTTCAGCTTAGATTGATAATGAGTCGAACATGAAATTGTTATCAGGGATATTATGAAAATCATAACATAGTGCAGACAACGATTTTCATTTCGAAAAAATGGGCAATATTTACTTACGTACATAATAAACGGTGGTCTAAAGATGCCATATAAAATACAGGTAAGGAAAATCGCAATCATTACAGTTCAAATCTCTAGGTTGGCTAAGCGTATTTCAGTACTAACTGAAGCAATGGTAGAAGGATTAGATTAGAAGATGTAATAACATTAAAAATAGTAAGAAAAACACATTTGCACAATTGAATAAAACCGTTTTGATTTTTTTTTCTGATTTTTTTTTCCAGACTCTGGCTAGATACATACAGAAACTGATTATCAACGTTAATATAACCTTTACTGTTAGTTGGGTTGATTAAGGGGCGGGGCAGCCCAAAGAGAAAGAGAAAAACGGCCAATAGAAACGTTCCTAAAAGGGCTAAAAGGAGAGGCAGAGAGGGAGGTGATAAGATTGAAAGAGGAGAACTGAAATATAGGAAGTAACGGGGGGTTAACCTGTGTGTAAAATATACGTGTATGCGACTGCTTTTAATGGGAATCAGTGGGTGTGGTGAGTGTCTGTAAGTGGATGCATGTACTCGATGAGGAAGATTAGGGGGCTGAGAGAAGTGAATGAACATTTGGGGGGAGGAAGGGCAGAGAAAAAGTGTCATAGCAGGGGGGTAGGGTAACAAGCATAAAAATCACTGATCAAATATCTATCAAACTAAAACAGACAAGGACGAGAGAGGGACACTACATCATGTATTGTGTTGACTTTTTTTTTTTTTTTTTCCCCCCATACTAGCTACTGTGTAACTCAGGGTTTAACATCTATGTATCCGTGTGTGTTAATGTCTTGCGTGAGTGCTGTGTGTAGATGGCCGTTGCTGTGCCTACCTGGCAACATGTATTTTAAATCCATGCAAACTTGAAAATGTGGGATTTGTCTTTTTTTTTTTGGGGGGGGGGGGGGGATCAGTAGAATGTGTTACCAAAAATGATCTCTGATGAACCGACGACCACTCCACTGCGAACTGAAACTGCACAAAATCACTTCAGCACAAAAGCAGAGAGAATGCTGGTGGTAACAAATGCAACTGAATACCCGTTTGTCGTGTGTGTTTGTCGTGTGTGTGTGCGTTTGTAAATGTTATCTGGCGAGCGAATCGAGAGAGGGTATCGTATACCAGATCACACTCTGGCTCGCCACAGAAAAGACATCTTCTAACAATGTACTGTTGCAATACACATATTTGTACTAATGTCAAAAGTTGAAAGCAGTTAAGTATATGACTCCTAGTAATTCTAGACTTAGTATTTCGGCCAGTGGAGCTATATTCTCTAGCCTAGTCTTCGTGTCTGTATTACGGTCCTGTGTTAAGCCCGGCGCTGTTACCTACTCTTAACCTACAAACACCTACAGCACTTGTATGCTTAATCCCTACCAAGAACGGCTATAAAGTCAGTCCAGACCTCTGGTTTCATTTGGTGTAAGAGACGGCGGCGCGGCCCTGTGATGATGAGCGTAGGCCTACGCTCAAGGCTGGGTCAACTGTCATGGTTGAGTTCAGAATTGAGGGGATGTCTGACGCGACTACACCAACACATATATATATATATATATATATATATATATATATAGTCAGGGTTTCTTCCTTCATAACAGCATTTCATAAGAGCTTTTCTTTTTGCCATGTCAATTGTTGTTGCACATGATCGAGCACAAGTCATCAACATAGTAAGAAAATAAGGTGCTTCTTTGTTGACTTGCCTTTGTTTCTGTTTAACACGGTGAGCTCATTTCAACCTCTCTCAGGAAGTTTATAGAGATTACAATGTTCGTGGCCAGCATCTCTCGGGCAGTATCTGTCGGTCTACTGCTTTCACATCTGCAGTTGTGCTACCGGCTATTGGTAAGTTGTATTTCCGTAGTCAGATGAAACCTACTATTGGGGGACATGTCTCATTCTCTACAAACATAAGTGCTCTAATAAAACAATTCATTATCTTAGAAGTCTCAGATTGTGTGCGGCACACTTAAGTCCGCCGTGAGGCCTCCCTCTCTCCCGTCATGTGACATGTGATCCGACATGTAAAGCCTCCGCCCTCGTTCGGCGGAGGTACTTCAGGGCAGGGAAGTGCTTCCTGCTGGTCTAAAGTGACACACCAGAGCTCTGCGGGGCAAGAGCTTGTGGTGTTGGGCTATCATCATGACAACCTTTACTCAACCACCAGAGGGTGGGGTGGGTGGGTGGGTGGGGGTCTTTGAGGCATAGTCGCCAAACCCCCTTTTATATCACCGGCTGCCTCAATGGGCTAGCCTTTTTTTTTAAATACACTTTGGAAATAACTTTAGAAATCTGAAAAGATTCCCAGGAATCCTTGATGTGGAGAATCAGGGGTCCTTTCAGCTTCATTGCAAAAGGTCATGCATGAACGCGTGAGGTCAGTCTGAGGAAACTCTGCCTGGCAGTAGTTACCCAAACCCTCACGCATTCATTTCCATCTTTTTCTGGGCAGTATCACTATTTTTTTTTGGCCTTAACTCCAGAAGGTGCTTCAAGAGTTTTTTCGTTTTCATTTCTTTATCACCTGGTAGAAGACGGTCCAGTGTGGTTTAACATTATTTAAAACAAAGTGCTTCTTTGTCTGAAACCACTCCGTTCACATTCTGACGTCTCTCAAATAGATCTCTACCTTTTAACTGTAGTTCTACATGTCATAATGATTTACTTAGGCTCAGACTGTCAATTCATCTGTATATAGGGGCTTGTTCAAATTCATTATATGTAAATACAACATTAAGTGCTTCTGTTGGGGTAATACAATCAAAGCGTTGGGAGAAAGGGACAAAGGGGGGGATGGGAAGATAATATAAGAATGCACTTTCTTTTGGAGGAGCGGGGTTATATCTTACATACTTAAGGTGCATAAAGTCATGGGGTCTCTGAGTGCTAAGCACTAGGCTATGCTACATGGGTTGAAATAAGATATCACGCCAATACCATGTGCAGAAGTGCTCCTGTGATAAATAACCAATCAATCAATCAATAAAGGGGTATGTTGCTAGTAAATATACTAACATTGTGTGTTTAGCAGTGCTGCTAGAGTACCGGGGGGGGGGGGGGGGCACTGCACTGAAGAATGGTACATCACTTTGTTAAAATCTAACTCACATTATCCAGAGTCAAACTCCGAACATCTCTCTGTATCCATGTAAGACAAACCTCACACGAGACGGCAACAAACCGCATCAACACACATCTACCAACCATGGCAACCAGGCCGACAATGGAAACCACATCTGTCACCGTAGCCGCACGCTTAACATCTGTGTGCAGAGATTCAAACAATGGGACCATTAAAAACACAAAATAAGACATTTTACCTTACAGTTACCCATACTTAAGATGGGAAGGGGGGCTCGTTTGAGTGGCGGGTCGTAATGGGGGGGGGGGGTTCAAGTTTATTTTACTCTGAGTGCGGGAGGGAGGCGTTTAGGATTTTTCGAGGGGTGGGGCGATTACAGAGTCATGGAGAAAACCTCTCTTCATAAAACAATGTAAAACCACATGAGAAAACTAAGAAGGAAGTAACAGCTAACTGTTTCATCACAGGGAGCAGGAGGCGGAGCTTCACCTCCTGCTCCCTGTGATCACGTGCACAGCTAGCAGGCAGGGCTACAAAAACAGGGAAAGGCAGTCAAACACAGAGGACTCTCTCAGAGCAGTGCATCCCGTGAAGGATCCCATTACTCCTCCTTCTGTAGCGCTCCGTCTGACGGGCAGTCGTCAAGGCAACAGGGGGCCTCCACCTCCACCCCGTCTGATTGGTTGTCTCTGCTGGCTAAGGCACAGGGGATTGGCTGGACCAGGTGGGCCAGATCATCCAAGGGCTGGCCGATGGCGGAGGCTGCTGAGCTGCCGTTCAGCTGCTGGGTCGCAACCTCTGGCGTGGAGGCCGCCTCCTCCTCCTCCTCTGAGGGCTTTGGGGGACTGCTGGATGGGGGGGGTGGCGACGTCTGGAGGAGGACAGTCGGACAGAATTTTAACAGAACAGCAGGAGGCAAGGATTTATAACAATACCAGTTCATGTATATCCTCAACAACCTTTCCTTATTTCTATCCGTGTAACATGATAAGTGTTGAATTATGGGAAGTACACGTTAAGATATATGTGTCGGGGTCTGCTGCTCCTCCCTCCGAGTTTGAATTGAGGCCAATGTGAACTTGAAGCACATGGACGGGCATGACCTCGACCCCTTGTGCATCTGTATCTGTTTTACCCTTTCCCTGAACATCTGTGTGGACTGACTCTTACCCCCTCATCACTATTGACACATGGACATGTTCACAAACAGATACAAGTTGATGTATTAGTAGAGCACCCCTTAATGCTTTGCAATCTTATAACCAATGTATACGAGACGATAAACCCTTAGACCCAAGTAATAAAACAAGACACAAAAAAATAACACCCGAAGGCAAGATGGCAAGTGTGAACGTGATAGACAGAGAGGGAATTTATAGCTGTGACCACTATTCATGTTGAAAAATGTACAAGATGTAAGAGCTTTGTATAAAGGTCTGCTACCTGTGTTCTGTTGGTAGGTGGCTTTTTCACCGCCCTTACTTTAGCTGGAATCTCTTTACCCCTCCTGTGATGAAGAAACAGAAAGACGATCAGATAGTCTGCTCCAGGGCTCTATCCCACCGGCGGTTCAGACTTCACACAGAATTGGTAGCAAAGTAAATCCATGCGGTCAGTTCACTTCTATTCAACTCTGGAGAACTTTGTAAAAAGCACATTCACGCTCTGAAAGAAACTGCTTCCAGTAATTGTAAACGCAGTAATAAACTAATTTAGGCAGCAAAACTAACTGTAGTTAATAAGCTTGACAGTGAAGCTTAACAGAGGAGTAAATGTGAGTAAATGTGCACAGCGTCTATGGACTGCACCTCTGCTCGGCTTACATTTTCGTGAATGTAATTAATATTGTATATATTTTATATAGCCATCCGCTGTTAATCATAATGATAATTTGTATGACCCTAAACGCCCGATGCTGCAGATATAACTGTAATCCGCGCATCTCATGCGCACTCACTATCTCTGGTTTTATCTTAAAAAAGGACGGCGTTTGGCCACATTATGGAGTTAATAACTTGATTATTGGCTTTGGTGAAGGTGAAGACGAAGGTGAAGTATTTTGGCTGACCAACAGAAACTTCAACCAACTCTGAACGGTCAAAGGAAATAACTTGGTCCAGAGACCAAGACCAGAGCCTGTACAAAGTTGTGGATAACAATGGCTTTCCAGGGTACCAACTTAGCACCACGCTCAAGCATTTATGCTCAAGCATTAATACACACTCTTACTCACCCTCTCCCTGCTCCCACTGACACCACCTGCATGTTGAACCCTCCTCTTCCACGGATTGGCTTGTTCCCAGCCCACTGGCCAACCACCATGCCAGCTATCTCCAGTTTCCCTCCCTGAGGGGGGATGGACTGAAGGCCTGAACAAAAAAAAAAAAAAAAAAACAAGTGACGATACTGAGCCTTCCTTTATGCATTGCAATGTACAACAATAGAGTACATCAACAGCATATGTTTTATTGAGAGTTCATACTGATTAATTTGAGTGAACTTGGTTTTCCAGCTTTTCCAGTGTGAACACAATACATACTCAAAAGCTGTTAGACCGTGTGTAGTGTAAAATTAGGGCAAAGTAAGAATGTCTACATTGATTAAAAGTATGCTTAAAAACGTGCGTAGAGAAACAAACCATCTCTGTACCTGGGAAGGCTCTGGGTCTGTGCTGGGCCGGGTGATGCGGATGATGCAGGTGATGATGATGAGGCATGCCCATGGGGCGAGGCGGGTAGAGGGGAGGCATGGGGTAGAAAGGGGGCACCATAGTAGGGGGAAGGAAGGCAGGAGGTGGGAGAGGAGGGGGAGGAGGAGGGCGGGACAGGTTGATGCCCTCGAGGATTGCCTGACGCATCTTCTCCACCTTGGACACCAGCTCTTCCTGCAGAGCAGAGAGACAACTGTGACCGAGCCTTTGAGCTACAGAGTGATTAGTGTGAATCCATCTCACAGCCTGGGAACATCTGAGCAGGGGATACTGAATGGCAGAATTGTCCTGAGCCACATCATGGCCGATCAAGTGCCACTCCTTTCTTTACTCGACTCTCCAGCGATTTATCCACCCCGGCATGTTTGCAGAGCTGTCAACTTTAATTCATTTCAACTTCATAGTTTGAATCATTTGGAAAAAGTTGGGCTGAATTTATAAGGCTATAGTTGTTATTTCAGTGTGTGATATTATGTCTTATCTGAATGCAAGCGTCTGACTATCGGACATCGGACGCTCTCGGTCCACACTGAATCTGTTAAATATTCCCTTCTATTACATCATGTAAACAAACCACATACCTATCAGCTGTGTGCTCAAGATCAGACTGGAGATATAACCACTTAAAAGATGGGTGATACTTCCTATCTTCCTACGTTTGTACTTTTTAGAAAACACACGTTTGATATTGTGATATTTACTAGAAATGACGTACAATATAGCCAATAGCAAGTAGGTTGTTATTAGTGATGGACATTTACCTTAATAAGGCTACTCCAACCAGCTGCCTCCTTATTTAGGTTTTTGTAGTGTAATGGAGGTTGGGACCCCTCAAATAAATCTGAGGGGCTTGCCATATATCTGCATTAATATTGATATTTTCTCAAAGTTTTGGGATTATTTTACCTCATTGAGTATCAAACATTTATTCAAATCAGACAATCTGAGAAGTTTAGAGATCAAAACGGAAAGACTTTTGTCACCTTCAACAAGGGGACCCAAAGGAATTTTATGTGGTCACATGGCAAAAAAGTTGAGAACCACTGATATTTTCGACTTCACGAATCAGCCGTTCCTCGTCCACTGCGGCACTTTCAAAGCGAGAGATAGGAATAAACAGAAACTAACAAAAGTTCAGGTCAAAGCGGCGTGCAGCCAGTTAAGAGAATACAAAATAGTGCCATCAATCACATTTTGTCGCCGACACTTGCTGGCATTGCATTCAGTTAGGACACGGTGTACGATACATAACTAGAAAGGTAAGTATACGTTTTGAATCGAATTGGGAACTGGCAGATACCCAAAATAAAAGGACCCGGATCGGGGCCAAACTAACTTGATTTGGACATTACTGCCCTCAAACAGGGAAGGCACTGATATATTTTATGAACTAAATTTTATTAACTTCTAACTTCGTTAAAAAGACACACATCCATCACACAGGATAACATACTGTACATACCTGACCCTCGCACATGTCTAGCAGGGCGGACCGGTCGCGAGCAGCCCGGGACAGTTTGCTCTGAAACAGTTTGCCGTCAAAGAAGCCCCAGGGACAGCAGTGTTCCCATGGCAGCGGCTGACCGCACACGTCGTTGACGAACAGCGCCGTGTCCACGCCGGCCATGAAAAGAGACGCCAGCTGCACGCCGCGGGAATCCACCTTCTCCACCTAACGGCAAATATACAAATGAAAAATGTGAAAATTTTTAAACTGGAGGCAGTTCACAGATACGAGTCGTAGAAAAGATGGAAGAAGAGTTAATGTGAATCATGAGGTATTGAACACAGGAGATGTAGCTTGTAACACCAAAATCACTTAAATTAGTCTTTAGGGGTGCAGGAAGATTCGTATCTTTCAGCAACTAAAGTCTGTGCAACTCAAAGTGCCCGACACAAAAGAACACTAGTAATAAAATTGAATTGTGCAATACTTGTGTGCAGAAACCCAAACACTGATTGCCCAACAATGAGGACGTGAGGAGTGGGGTCTCACCTTGAGCTCCTGTAGCTGGTCGGGTTCATAGAGTTGGCTGGAAACAGCCTGAGCCAGAAAGGCATCTAGCTCATGTCTCTGGAGGATCCTTCCTCCAGGCCACTGCATCATATACCTGAAAGAGAAGGAAAGCAACACTAACGTTAGAGCAGGAGCACAGAGCTACAGTGTACCCGTCTACAGATACATTGATAGGATTAGCACTCTGTATGCAGCAATAACCTTACATGGCTTTCATTTAGAATTGTGTCCAATGACATAACACAACAGTCCATATTCCAATGGTAAGACTGATCAGCGCAATATTAAATATGTCCACATCACTCATGACAAGCAAGCAGAACAGTTTAGATTAAGATCTCTGCAGTGAAGATGCACAATGTACTCTGAGAAGCATAGTATGTATGAAGTATTGCTTAGTTTGCATCAAAATCACACAGAGGTCTTCTCCTAAAAATATTAAAGTGATGAGTAATAATAGATTGACGGAATTTTTACAACCCTGTCCGTCAAAATTATGGACAACGAGAACGTTTAACTTACCCACTGATATCACACTCATATTGTCATTTACTGTCAATCCACTAATGGGAACATTCACATGTTGCGTCAAAAACGTGTGGAAAACACCAGCCGTGTAGCTTTAGGTTTCTTTTTTACCAAGTGGAAGATCAGAAATTCCCAATATATATATATACACAAATTGCTGCCGACAGATTAATCGACTGATAACTTCAGCTGTAGTGCACGGTGAAAAGAACTGAGCACAAATGTTCAAATAGAAATATACAAAGCCAGTGTTTTATTCTTACGAAGGTGTTCCTGCAAAGCTCATACTGTATTAAGGAACACACACACACACACACACACACACACACACACACACACACACACACACACACACACACACACACACACACACACACTTTAGGTAACTGAACTAAACAGCAGCGGTGTAGAGCACCATCATACCTGAGCACACAGCACATGAGCAGCAGATGCTGTGGGACCTGTGCTGGGTTGAGGAGGGCTGGGCAGTCAGAGCGTAGGCAGGCCAGGAAAGCCCTGGTTCTCCTGGAGCGGTCCTCACTGGCACGACCTAACCACAGCCGCCGCAGGTTAGGGCAGGTCCACTCCCGGAAACACAGGGCCGGGACCAGCTCCGGAGTCAGGGCCGACTTGGCTTTACCGCTGCTCCACTCTTTGACTATTACTGGAGGAACTGTAATGCAGAGGCAAGAGAAGTGTGTTAAAAATGTACGGGGTTTAGTTTAAAATAACTGATGCAACCAATGTAATGATGCAATCAATTAGATACAGTGATACAGGTGTTTCAGTGCCGGGCTTTGGCGCAGACTCATACATTAAGTGTTGCGATATTATTCTAATCATGTCGCTTAGAACTCCTCCAAAGCTGCTAACAGGGACAGAGCAGGAAAGGGTTCAGTGTGTCTCTCTAATATTGGCTAGCGATGTCCTGAAGTCGGGGTTTAATTCCCATGGAAAAGAACTGACCTTTCTTTCAGCAGACACTTTCGACTGCTTCGGTTTTTTGGTCAGACATTGTACGATTCTTGGAAGTGCGCCTTACCACAACGTTACATGTAACAACTGAAGCGAATATTGAGCTGCCTTTTAAAGATAAACAACCATAAACAATCTAACCTCTTTTTTTCCCCACATTTTATGAAGCCAAAAATTGGAGCTCCTCAAATGGCCCCTTGAGGCTGGTTAACGTCTTCACTAAACTGCATTAAGAATAGTGCTTTCCCTGACTGGCCACAGAAAGTGAAAAAGTATCGTTTAGTGTGGCTTTGTAGCCTAACTTAAGAGAGAACTTACATATAGCGACCAGCGGCAGACTGCTCAACTCTAAGCACAATTCACTCAAATAGCAATTCTAAATCAATCAGTGATTGAGTCAATGTGCTTGGGATACTTTCCACCACTCAATAAATGTGAATATATATAGAAAAAAACCCAACAACAATCCGTCCTCCTTGTTGCTCCCCTCTATCTACTCTTAAGGACCTACCTTCCAGGGGAGCCCTCTTGCGGAGAGCGAGCCTCTCCAGGCGGCGGTGAGTTTCAGCCAGACTGAAGAGGACGCCGTAGGCATACTGTCTGCCAGCACGGAACAGCAGAGAGGCAGGAGGTAGCTCAGCGTTACACTCATCCTCTATACACACTGGCATCTTCATCTCTCCCTGCCGGGTGCAGCGGGTGAAGGGAGGAGGAAGGACAGAGAGATTACAGGGTGGCTCTGACGACGTCGATACATTAACTCCATCTCTATTTGATGATGACTTAGGGGCCTTGTAAAAGATAAGTGAGGAAAGCAGTTTACCTTGGTCAAAATGTGGTAAATCTGGGGGTACATTAGTCCTCTTCGGTGTCTGTGCTCAGCTACTCGAAGAACCTCAGCACTGACCTGATATCAGGGGGAAAAAAACAGGAAACATGGTGAGTTTTTAACAAACATTTGGTTTGAAAATGTGTTTTTTTCAATCTCTCATGGACACACACCTGAGGCAGAGGGGGTGTGGTTATGTCCATGTGACTGCGTGTCGCCATAGACAGCAGTGACGGAATGTGTGATCCGCTCCCGTTGCCTTGTGAACCGTCTCCAGGGGCTGAGCCCACCCTTCCAGCAGGATCCTCCCACCGAGAGGGCTTGTCCGTCAAATGGCTGACAGAAAGGGTTTATGAGTGTTTCATCAAAGTGGCCTGGCATTCAATCGTGGGTGTGTGCGTTTATACAATATCACTGTTTCTGCTGAGGAAGCATTTCCTCAAAAACATTTTGAGCTGATGAAACACGTTTGTGTTCTTTGCTCACTTTGTTTCAATATTTGCTCTTGCAGC
Source organism: Anarrhichthys ocellatus (assembly GCF_004355925.1). Lineage (NCBI taxonomy): Eukaryota > Metazoa > Chordata > Actinopteri > Perciformes > Anarhichadidae > Anarrhichthys > Anarrhichthys ocellatus. The sequence goes on along the minus strand of NW_022280035.1, from coordinate 8,197,885 downwards.
AAAAGGAAATTGGCAGTAGCATAAGGCTCTCAGAAATTGAACACGCTAGTCCAAGTTGTCCCTTTTCAGACTTTTAAACCTTATTTCTGGAAGACTGAAAACATGTGAAAACTTAAAAATCATGGGACGCCCTGATCCTCCATCCTCCTCTCAGTAGCTGTAATAAGGGTGCTTTCACAGCTGTAGTTTGGTTAATTTCATTTAATCCAAGGGGGAACGTTTTTTATATTGTTGCATTTCAGTTCTGGTCTGGTTCCTGTTCAAGAGGAGTTAAGTTATACAGACTGACAGGTAACTCGTTGATTTGACAGTTTTGGCTATCGTCATTCTGCATCATCAGGACCCACGAGACGAAATCAAATTCCAGCGAGTGGCAGAAGTTTATAAAGCACTTTAATGCTTCGGATGTGTATATTTATGTTCTTTGGAGACACACAGGGCGCATGACGAAGGGATGTTTTTTTTTAACGTCATTCTTCCCTTCGCGTTGAACTAGACTCATCTGTAGTGGGGTTAGGGATCAGCACTCACGGTTCGGATCACTCGTGAACCGCGGATCAATTGAGTATTTTCTTTTTTTTTTTTTTACAGTTTAATCATCATAGTGTGTAATAAAGTTCTACTGCTGCTGTTCCTTTTCAAGTAACAAGTCCCCGAATATCAATGCAGAGTGTCAGTGAACAGATATAAAGCAGTAGTGTGTTCACGTGACCAGAGCAGGTTAAACGCATTTAACGCCGAAAGTCATGGCGAGCGGAGGAACTTGAGAAGCCCCCGTTACGGTATGTAGGCATTATTTAAAGAGAGACACACGACAACGGCAATATATTGGCATGTCCACACATATGAAGAGCCACCATCCCGTCTGTCAGCGACAGGAGACACTTCGGTGTGGAAAACAAAGGATTTCAAAATCTGGTTAAAATGCTTGAGCCACGCTACGAAATCCACTCACGCACCCACTTCAGTGTGAAGCTTGTTGCACGCCTCTATGAAAAGGAAAAGACTGTGACCGCTTTCACCACGGCGGAGTGGAGATTCCTAGCCCGGTGCTGCAGACACGCCCCCTCTGTGAGAGTCACACAGACACACCTGGGGCAGGTGCTGACAGAAGCAGTAGAGTGGAAGCTAGACGGGCCCAATAGTAATATCACAGTCACCACAGAAAGGTCTATCCTCACTCCAGACAATGTAGATATCCTCATCTTTTTGAAAATAATGTCACAGTAATGTAACATTATTGTGTATTTGAATGACAGGAAGTAAACATAGACCCAAGTTGTTGCCTAGCAGTTCAGTTCAGTTGAAACGGTGTAAGCTAGCTCACTGGCTGTTTCTTTCTTTCAACATTGATCAAAGGACGAGGGTATCAACATACCTCATGTTGCACTTAAACTTAACAGAATTGAGTATATTTGAATGTTTTATTTATTTATTTAATTTTGTTTCAAATTGGACATCAATATTTTTGTTTTTATTTAAGACTATAGCCCAAAGTTATTTTCTTTAAGTGTTCTTGAAGTTCTTTAATTAATAAATGGAAAGCAAAGTTATATTTGTCTCCTCCCCTTTTCTTTGTTGATCCGAACCGTGACTCAAGAACCGTGATCCGAACCGAACCGTGAGGTTTGTGATCCGTTGCACCCCTACTCATCTGACATTAGAAGAAGCTCAGCAACAACAACATACAGTTGTGTGAAAAAGTGTTTGACCCCTTCCTGATTTCTTATTTTTTTGCATGTTTGTCACACTTAAATGTTTCCGATCATCAAACAAATTTAAATATTAGACAAAGATAACACAAGTAAACACAAAATGCAGTTTTTAAATGAAGGTTTTTATTATTAAGGGGAAAAAAAAATCCAAACCTGCATGGCCCTGTGTGAAAAAGTGATTGCCCCCTAAACCTAATAACTGGTTGGGCCGCCCTTAGCAGCAACAACTGCAATCAAGCGTTTGCGATAACTGGCAATGAGTCTTTTACAGCGCTGTAGAGGAATTTTGGCCCACTCATCTTTGCAGAATTGTTGTAATTCAGCCACATTGGAGGGTTTTCGAGCATGAACCGCCTTTTTAAGGTCATGCCACAGCATCTCAATCGGATTCAGGTCGGGACTTTGACTAGGCCACTCCAAAGTCTTCATTTTGTTTTTCTTAAGCCATTCAGAGGTATACTTGCTGGTGTGTTTTGGATCATTGTCCTGCTGCAGAACCCAAGTGCGCTTCAGCTTGAGGTCACAAACAGATGGCCGGACATTCTCCTTCAGGATTTTTTGGTAGACAGCAGAATTCATGGTTCCATTTACCATAGCAAGTCTTCCAGGTCCTGAAGCAGCAAAACAGCCCCAGACCATCACACTACCACCACCATATTTTACTGTTGGTATGATGTTCCTTTTCTGAAATGCCGTGTTACTGTTACGCCAGATGTAATGGGACATACACCTTCCAAAAAGTTCAACTTTTGTCTCGTCAGTCCACAGAGTATTTTCCCAAAAGTCTTGGGGATAAAATAAAAACCTTCATTTAAAAACTGCATTTTGTGTTTACTTGTGTTATCTTTGTCTAATATTTAAATTTGTTTGATGATCTGAAACATTTAAGTGTGACAAACATGCAAAAAAATAAGAAATCAGGAAGGGGGCAAACACTTTTTCACACAACTGTATATGGTACCCATTCAGTGTTTCCTGGTTTAAGAAACTGAAGAAATGACAAGATAAATACTTATTATAGTGCTCTTAATTAGGCAACAATAAGGCTGCAACTAAAGATTATTTTCTATATTGATTTATGTGATTATTTTTTCAATTAATCCATGAATGGAAAACAAATCTGAAAATGGTGAAAAATGTCTGTCCTGAAGTCAAGGGGGACTTGTTTGATCCAAAACCCCAAAATATTCAGTTTACACATGTGGAGGACAAAAGAAACCAGAATTACTAAAATAGTTGCAGATCAATTTTCCGATGATTGATTAATCGACGAAATAAATTGTTCACACGAGTCGTAAACAATCCTACGCAGCCACCACTGGAGTCTTATTCTATAGATAGTATAATACTTATAATATGTGTGAAGCCTAATCTTTATCTGCAGCTGTGCAGAAATAAAAAGCATTCTGGACTTAAATAAATAAATAACTTGACTAATGAGCCACAAATCTTTAATTACAAGCCTGTCAGTGAGCACTTTCTCTACTTTTTTCCACATAACATGAAAGCTAAGCTCTCCTTGTGATTAGTCAAAACATGTGTTCTGTAAAATGCTTTGCTCCACCTAAAATGCCACAATCCCCCTTTTCACTTGAACACAGGGAGATAAAACCCAAACAGTTTTAACTTTGTATCTTACTTCGTGTTGCTGTCGTTGGGCTCATCTCCATCCGATGACGATGAAGGAGACGGAGAGGGAACAGACTGAGTGGTGGTGTGATGATTGGGTAATCGATTTCCCCCCTGAGTGGAATCATATGGAGCCGACCAATCGGAGAAGCCCATCTTGCCCGCCATTGAATCGTTGCAGTCTTGGGATGGTGGCGGCGGGTTCAGGAACAGAGGGGCGGAGCCAGGTCCATATGGAGCATTTTGATAGGGTGGCTTTAACCCCGGCATCTGGGGAGGAGGGAACTGTGATTGGACGGAGAGGAACAGAAAAAAGGAAAATGGATTTAAAAAAAGAGAGAAAAGACGGAGCAAAGGGGGGGGGGGAGATGTCGTTTACTGTCCTATTTTATTTCAGATCTAACCCAAAGCATCTAATCGAGGCTGGTGGGAGAATTTGGGACGGGAAGGGCTGCACCCTCCGTCTCTCTCAGCCAATTTTTCGCCCTAAATGAGCACATGCCACAAAGGGATTTCAAAGAGGGGAAAAAATGTAATCCATTCTGTTACATGTAGATTCGTGTAGAGACCAGACAACCAATGACACATCAAAGAGGAACAAAGGATCACCAGGCTGAGGAATCTACCTGATTCTTTCCAGGCTGCATAGGTCCCATGTGGCCAGGTGGTCCCCCAAATCCAAACCCAGGTACTAAGCAGAAAAAAAAAAAACATGGATGAGAATGAACATTTTCTTCTCATAAATACATATTTAGTGAGCCGAAAATGATAACATAACGATTATTAGTTCTGTTCTCTAGACTTTTTTTTTTACTACTCACAGATGAAAGAGGAAGGCCCCATGTTGGGCGAGCGAGGTTTGGAGGCAGCTGAGAAATACTCCACAGCTTTCTTGAATCGCTCCACTTTGTCCTCCATACGAGACTAGAAAAGGAAAGAAAGCATTATGTTGACTGCTTAGTTATTGTTAAAGGGTAAGGACAGCAATATTTCCTTCTTATAGTCAACAGATCCTATGAAAACAATCTCTGGGGACTATTTTCAGCAGCGGATGAATACACATTCGTTGCTCTGAGGAGTATTTCTAGAAGAAGGACAGTATATGTGGGATTGGGTGAAAGTGAACAGCAGTGCCACTCAACATGTCACTCAATGCAACAGTGTGGCTCATTAATGTGTTTGTAATTGTTTTTGAACAACAATGGAGCTCTATGGCGCAGAGGAAGAAGATATATCAGGCTTCGGATGCTCAGATAACACTTGTTAGTAGTTCGTAGAGTAACACCAGACTTATCCCTTTTTGGTCCAATTCCAACAAATCGGTCAACAGATGGCTTCTGAGACTGATAATGTTATGGAAGGACATACTGCTGTAACTCAGAGAATCAGCTGTTTACTGAACTCACTGTACATCCTGGCAGTGCGCCTCAAATGTGCACACTTCACTTTGAATATTTTGCTTAAACATTTAACTACAGAATATCAAGTTGCTGTAGATCTGTAGTTTTGATCACATGGCTTTCTGGGGCCGAAAATAAGAGGATCGGGGAGGATGAAAGTAAATGTGATGACATTTGAAAGAACAATACCCTTTATATAAATCAGAAATAACACACCAATAAAATTACTTTGATAAATAAAATTAAAAACATTGTTTTGAATAAATCATAAATTCATTAACAAAAAATAAAAAAATACTTTTGAGGTTATTTTTGTTAAAAGGTCCCTTTGAATGATTCAAACTAACAATACATTTAGACTGAACGGTCCATATTCATTTAGGGGCGGCTTTAGTTGTATATTTTGGGCGGTTCCGGGATTTAGATGACAAAAGTTAGTTGAGAGCCGTGGCTGGAGACAGTACTACCAGTTTTAAGGTATGTGCAACACGGTAGATTCATTTAGCTGACGTTGGCTAAAAGATAAAGTGGAATTAATATTCTGACGTCGTCTTTAAATTGCTTGTTTTTTCAAACCAGCAGTCCTAAACCAAAAAGGATTTTCAGGTTCCTGTCATATGTGACAAAGAAAAGCATCAGATATTCCACTTTAGAGATGCTGGAACCACTACATTTTTAGTATTTTTTGATTTGACTATTCAATTATCAAAATTGTTTATTAATTTTCTGTCGATAGATGAATCAACTAATTGTTTCATCAAGTAAAGTTTTAGCGAGATTCAACCGGGATGAGGATTTGATAAACTGCTACTGAACCCTACTTGCTCAATCATAAACATACTGGAGACCAACAACGCAGCTCTGATGAACTGAAACTACATAATCCTGTAAAGCACATGGATGTATATGAAGTGTAGCGCAATGCTATGGTTCACACTGATGTGTGAGGAAGTGCAGATGCTGACTCAGGGTCTTGTGTCAACAGTGATGACCTATTTAACCATCAGCAGCAGTCCGGAATGCACGCTCAGAAATGAAACATGTAAATCTATTTCAATCAATTCAAATTAAGCCCAATAAAGAGGTTAGCAGAAACTAATCAGTAATTATCACAGACAAAGGGGCACACCGCCCACCTGTGACTGTTTGAAGACATCTCTGGCGATGGCGTCCAGGTTTCCCAGGTCTTTGATGGAGGAAACATACTCTGAGACGGCCTTGATCACCACCTCGCAGGGCGGCAGCACCAACTGGTGAGCTCGCACCTAAGACAGGAACAGTGCAAAGGTTTTAATCCACATATACCTGGTTGGCATATGATGGTCAAAAAAATGATAACAGTACAGATCGCATAGTCTAAATAACATTAAAAAATAGTGCAAAGTTTAGACTTCACACAAGTTTTATGTTTGCAGACGAAGTTTAATAAAATAATATGATGTTCTGAGGACAAAAATATCAATATATTTTTTATTGTGGTGTGAAATTGTTGGGACATTATTTCTCCTGATAAATTAACTACATTTTATTCCAATAACTTAATCATTCATTCAAAATATTTCAATCAATTTCATGATTTTAGGATGCACGTTTCACAATAAAAGCCTTCTATTGATGGAAAAGCATTATGTCCCCAAACCACTGAAAAGATTTCACATGTTGAGGTAAATCAGAGCTCATGTCACTATTTTACTAAATATACAGTACTGCATGATTCTTGAAGCAAATACTCTCACAGCTTAAGCTGAGGTTGGCCGAGGTCTTTGGACTTGATAATAATACGAGACCTTGAGAGAAGCTAGTGGGTGTTCTGGTCCCAGCAGACTCCAGTGGAAGGCAGCCAGGTCCTCATCAGGCAGAATATGATTTCCTGGGAGACAGAAACTCTTTCAAATGTTTGCTGCGTAAATGAACATGGACAACGGACAACGATGGGCGCCAAAAAAACAGCTTACAAGTAGGTGTGTGTATTTCAGTGAGAGAAATGTGGGATGCGCGTTTGATTTGGTGTATTCGTGTGTGTACACTCCTTACCCAGCAGAGCAGCAAAGCAGGGCAGGTGCTGTGTCTTCAGCCCGAGCTGCCTGGCGGCCTCAGACAGCAGGTACTGGTGTGTGGTCAGGTTCTTGCCATTCCAGCTCAGTTTGAGAGCGTGCGATGAGAAGTAGGCGGGTACGTTGCACAGGGCAAACTCAGAATCCTGAGCAATCAGGCCGGCGAATCCAAAGTCCCTGTAGAGAGACAGCACTTCCTGGTGGTGGTCCTCCAAAGTCTGTACAACCTGTGGATGCAGAGGGGACAAACTCAGTCTGCTGGGTCATAGAAAAACTAACTCTAGACGGAGTTTGAAACGGTTTATACCTTTCCAGGAGTAACCTGGTTTGACATGGGTCAGATTTTGATGTTGTCGTCATATTTCAAGTAATGCAGCACAGTAGTTTAGATTAATTTGCTTATCACTTTAACAGAAAATGTCTCTGCAACTATTTTGTTAAGTCTTTATGTAATTTTTTAAGCAAAAATGCCCAATTTTATGCAGTTTCAGCTTCTCCTATGAGAGGATTTTGAGCTCTCTAAACTTAACTGAAGTCCCTTCTGAATAACTTAATAAAGACCGTGAAATAGGATCCTAACAGAGTAGAGATTTGCCCAAGATGGACGGGCATCTGTGAAACTGATCAGCTACCAGGCTAGCAGTCGCTGCGATATACTCAGTTTATGATAAGGATAGAGGTCACAGACAGTTGAGCTGATACTTTGTATACAATCACAATACTAAAGCTCCACAGCCCTCGCTAAAACACATCTGTGGAAAATCTGTGCTGCACCAATCAGTTCCAAATCACTGGTGATGATGCAGATACCTGGACCTCAGGCGACATCATGGCCTAAGAGCACACTCGTGCAGAACCCAATGGGTGGGTGAGGTGCACGGTTACGCCAGACAGAGCAAGCAGGAGAACTTCTGTGTTAATCAGTGTGAAAACGAAATAATTACATTCAAGTTACTCCGTTAAAAATCTATTTAATGAGCTGATAATCAAATCTGTCTTCAAATGAATGCAATATGGGGCAGTGAAGGCACGGTTGATTATGAGGAAACTGTTTCACGACTTGTTCAAATGTATTCACATTTCTTGTGTCACTCACCAATAACAACTAAAACTAATCACCAGTGTTAACAACCAGATGTGCAAATTCAAATAGACAGACTAGACATTCATGCAGTACATGTAAAGCTGAGGACAAGAAAGCTGCATAGAGAGGAACAGCAGTGACTAGAGTAAATGTTTAATTCAGGCAGAGGTGAGATACTCGAAGTTGCAGAAATAGGACTGTTACTCAGGATGCAGGCAGGAAAAAAAACAATAAGTACACATGGGAACTGTGAGTAATGATGCTGTACTCACACAAGGATCATCAGAATGTATTCTACTGTAATGTGGGTGGGATTTTCTACCCTATCTTCTCTTAATACACTAGGGCAGTGTTTCTTAATGCTACCATATAAGCAGATGGGAAGGTAGATCACAAGCAAGGAGACAGCTAGGTAAAGATAAAGGTAGGGAACCATGAAAGGCAATCAGGGGTTTTGCTGCATTTATGGCAGGCCTTGAACATAACTTTATCAGTCACTTTTACTTTTTCAAAAACATGTTGAGCTATTCTTTGCCCTATATTAGTTGAGTAAGGAGAATATAGCACACCCACCTACTATAATTTTACACCTAAGCAAATACTATTGTGCCAATAGGTTTAATGCTTAAAAAATATTTCCGTAATATTCTCAATCACAATCTATCTGAAATGCACAAAATAAGTCATTACAAATGTACCGCTGACAGGCAATGGGGACCTACAGTCTATCACCACTCAGCAGTTCTCCAACAACGTATGAAAGGTTCAATGAGTTCATGTTATGTAACATACAGTCTAGCGAAACTAGGTCATGTTGCACCAATGTACAGACTGGTTCGGCCAATAGCTGCTGCTTCATATATGCACTGGACACTTTCCTCCACCCAGTAGACCAACACATGAGAGCAAAGCAGGCCAACTACAGGCACGGCAGTCTGTTTGATTTGCATGTATAATATTAACACAATTACAGATCGACTCATTTCAGTGGTGAGGGCCAGTAGTTGCACTTGCTCCCCAACTGGAAGGAGTTAAAAAGGGCGCTGGATGATGTAAGCTGCTAAATGGGCGTGCAACAAGAAAAGGGCAAGTGTTAAATGAACAGAACGCCATACGACCACAATACTCAAAACAGTCATAATTCACACATATTGCTCACCCGCACTCGGAAGCGGAACATCGCGAGGCGGACGCAGTGGCTGAGGCAGGCCGGGGGCAGGAACCATGCCCGGGGAGGCGGGGTGGCCTTGCTGCCGACGTGGTTCACTATCAGCTGCGCCGTCTGTCGCTGGCCCTGAGCTCGCCGCGCCCACTCGGGCCAGCGCTCCTTTCCCAGTGTGCCGTTGAAAACCACGACCAGCTCCAGGCCACCCTGGTACAGGCAGGCCTGCGACAGGGCGGCCAGGTAGCCCAGCATGGCGTTCCACTCGCCCCCGCACACCCAGTCCGTCTGGTAGCCGCCGTAGAGGCGTTGCAGGCCGGAGTCAGCGTCGATTAGGATCCTGGCAGGCGGGGGCGGGGGAGGCATGGGCCCGGGGTGATGTGGGTGGTGGTGGTGTGGATGGTGGTGGTGAGGGGGCTGGCGAGCCGCGGTACGGGCAAGCTTCAGGAGGTCCACCGGGACCGCGGCCCCGGGACACCGCTTCTCTAAATACTCTTGAAAACCCTGCACTCCCATGACGGTGTTGTTGAGCCTGTGTGTCTGGCCGGGAGCGGGCTCTGAATACGTTCTGTACGCCGTGTTTGTAATGTGATGTGGGGCGAGACCGGAGCTAGCTCTGCACTTTAGGCGAGCTAACTGGTCTCCGATGTAATGACTAACTGTACTTTAGTGAACCCTGCAAAACTATCTGTCACCCAGACTATTGAAATGAGCCACCGTGCACGTGTGTACACGTGTGACAGCAATCGGTATTCTACTTATCCCGTGATATATATAAATGACAATTTCTCAGTTTTGTGCGTGGGTGCTCCGTTTAGTGTCCATCCCGGTGGATTTTTGGTGAGATGCCAGCAAGGCCAGTGTAGCTACCTACAGCCAGAAAAAGTTGAACACATTTCCTGCTCCCATAATTTGGCTTCAACATAACCAGCTTCAAACAGGTAGTTGGCAGCAAATAACGGAAATGCAGCAAGGTGGTTGGATTTGAATGAAAAATGCCAATACAATAGTTATCCTGCTGATTTGTGCACATGAAACAGATGCAGTACTGCGCATTAGTTAACGTTAGCAATCCACAGGCTGGATGGCCAGTTCGCGGACATGATGTTGAACCGAGCAGCTTGCAAAATCGTTATTTTTTAGTGTGACAGCTGAAATATTTGACATTTATTCTGCACTATCTCAGGCAAATTTCCGCACATTTGTACTGGTAGCTCGTTGGCTCGCGGGTTTTCCGAATATCAATTAAAAGAAACTAACAAGCTACGTCCCCGGCTGACTGGCTAGCTGTACTAACATTTGCTAACTGTGTGGTTAGCTGTTAGCTGCTGGCAGGGTCCCCGGCGTGATTTGACGCGTCAACTCCCGAAGACAAGTCCGGGGCGGACACGACGCGGAATGAGATGGATGTTTGACGAAATAAAAGAAAAGTAACTAAAATAAAATAAAAATAAAAGCCCGATGGTGCCTCCCTCGCTTTCTTCCACACTCACGGCTTCATGTTGCAGAGGGGAACATTACTTCCAAGCGACATCAGCCATCTTGCGACTTCCTCGCGGCCCAGTGGAGTGGGAGGGAAGGCGGAGAGAGTGGAGGGAGGAGGCGCGACCGCAGGGTATGCTGGGAAATGTAGTCTAACAAGTGTATCACGTCCAACTAGAACAGATGTGATGGGAAACAGAAGAAAACTACAACTACCAGGATGAGGATACCGACGGTTTGACGAAGATAAAAAAGCCGGAGAGTAGAATTTTTCCAAGTGGCCCACAACTGATTCAAGTACTAACAGCGTTATTTTATCCGTTACCCATCTGATTCTGATCATATCGCTTCTTGCATATCAACATGTAACGCGATATAATCGTAATATAACGCTATCGAACTGCTGTTACGGTATGCCAACACTGATGCTACCGAATATTGAATACAGCAGTGGAAATATAAGAAATGAAGATCAGCAAATGTAATAATCAAACATTGATTAAAAAGCTATTAGAAGATACATTACTGAGTGGTGTAACAGGTAGAATGGCGACAGTTCATGTTAAATCTTGTGTTTTTGTCGCCTCCCGGTGGTTCAACACAGTGCTCTCGGACGGAAAAAGTGCCACGAAAAAAAATGGGGGAACAAAACCTGAAACTAAGTAGGCCATCGGGCCCTCGAGGCTGTCTATTTGATCTACCATGGCGACACGAAGCTAGCTAGAATGACTTCAACTTCTCGAGCATCCTCTCGGAGAAATATAGTTTCTTCTGTGTGTGTGAGAGAGTGAGTGAGTGAGTGTGTGAGAGAGAGAGAGAGAGAGAGAGAGAGAGAGAGAGAGAGATTAACGGTGAGCGCGCAGCACGCCCCCGTGTCCTTCATCCATCCCCGGGGGAGAGTGAAACATGATGGCCCGGTCAGTGTGCTCCCTTTCCGGAAGACTGAAGCTCGTGTTCAGCAACCGGTTAACCAGGGTAGGAGCAGTCTCTGAGTTCACCAGCATGTAGTTAACTGTTAGACAGACTCTTTTATTTATTTATTTAAAACATTTGTAGTGGTTTAACGCTACTAGTTAGTTTGGTGAGCGACACTAAGCTGATTAACGGTTGGTTGGCTAACTGAACCAGCTCGGTTAATGTCGCTGTCCTTTCAGCACCACTCTGTCAACTTAATATGAAGAGCAGACTGAGAGAAAATTAGAGAAAATGTACTTTTTCTGCAGACTGAGAGAAAATGGACTTTTTGCAGCATTCCTCTTTTTCTGCCATGCGAGTTAAAACCGTAAATGCATACTTAATCTGCTCCCTGCAGGGTCATACATTATTCAACCACTATTACAACGGGTACGCCATCGACCAGTGGTGGATGAAGTATTCAGGGATTTTACTTAAGTAAAATGAGCAATGCCAAAGTGTAAAAAAATACTTTGTTACAACTCAAAACCCTGCATTCATAGTCTTATGTAGTAAAAGTATTAGCATCATGATCGACGTTTAGTACAAACAGTAAAAGTAGCCTAATCAATATACAGAACGGTCTATTTCAGGATAATATATACTATATCACTGGATTATAATGAAGGATGGATTCATGTGTTCATCACTTATTTTTACAGGTACAGAAGGAGAAAATACTTTACATACTGCTGGATGGCTTAATTTGTGATAATAATGCATACTAATTCACCAGTTGAAGATACCTTGTAATAATAATCTGAATATGCAAAGTCATGTTTTTTGGAAAATAAATGTAATGGAGTAAAAAGTACAATAGCAGCTTCCAAAATGCAGTAGAGTAGAAGTATAAAGTAGCATTAAACAGCATTACTCATGTAAAGTACAAGAGCCTCAACATTGTACTTAAGTGCAGTATTTGAGTACATGTACTAACTTCGCTGATAGTTACCGGTTAACAACTTCTACCCACTGGAAAGAACTGAAGACAAAACTGACTCAAATTCTATAACAACACTTTAATATACATAGTGGGTACAATGTTTAATTTAGCCTATTACAGGAACAGATAAACAGTATATTTACAGGATATATTTATGCCATTTTTCAGATATACCAGCATTAACAACAACCTAAGTAAATTTGCAATGATTGTTGCCAATAAATTCCTATAATTAGATTAGATTTAACTTTATTGTCATTGCACAGAATACATGAAGTACATCCAGCCAGAAGTGCACAAAGCAGTAAAGCGCAGAGTAATGTACATATGGTGAATAAATAAAATAAAAATAAAAATATATATATTTAGAATAAACAGTAAAGGGTAGATAAGATAGGTAAGACCACAGATCTGTCATCTTCTCTGCAAATAACCACCTTTTCTCTGTATTCTCAGGTTTATGGTGCAGCTACATGTAATCAGAGACACAAGTCCACTTACACTGTGAGTTGTTCAGGATTCATTCGAAAAGGAGCTCAAGCAACACACACCTTGTTTACCTTATGACCTTCCCAACCTGATAGCCCCACCGCCTCAAGGGATTCAACATGACTTTACTGCACGTCCACAGGAGTACCAACATTGTTTTGTCCCGTCAATGTGCTTGTAATGCCACCAGGAAGCTGCTGGTCAGCATATGTCTTCCCCCTCCTCTTTGTCCTGCTAACCTTCCTGTTTTCTCTCCTCCGTTCTGAATCCCTCCTTCCTCAATCCACCCACAGCAGACCATAGTGAGTATGGCTGCTTACGACACACACACAGACGAGTAGCATATGTCTTATTAGAAGTTATCAGAATTGCTAAAGGATTACAATAGTGTGTCTTTGTAGTAGCGTAGAGTCTTCTCAGTAGTTTTGTAGGGGATGCATCTACTGGGTTGTATAAAGAGGAGTTAGAATTTCTGTGTTTTGTGTATGTGCGTGCGCTACAGCCTCCACCAGCGCGGTATGGAGGCAGGCACACTGTGACTCTGATTCCCGGTGATGGCATCGGACCAGAGCTGGCCAACCACGTGTGTGAACTATTTCGGTGAGAATTCACACGCAGGCATACAGTGTTTGAATTAAGTCAGTAACAAGACTCGTACTGTTCGGTCACCACATGACTCAGCGCCGTCATATTGAAGTGATCTCCATCTGTTCGCTGTTATCAGGTTCTGCTGTGTGCCAGTGGACTTTGAGGTTGTCAATGTGGACTCGTCCATGGACTCAGAAGATGACATCGATAACGCCATAATGGCTATCAGACGCAATGGAGTTGCACTAAAAGGTTAGTGTTTTATATGAAACATGTCCGTACAAGGGCCTGTCTGTCAATGTTCATGTAAGTCAGAAAAAGATCATTATGACAATGTATATCATATACACTCAGTTGCCAATTCATTAGCTCTGTTAGACTTTCCACATTTGTAAAGCAAAGAGTGTACTTCAAAAGAAAGTCCAGACATTCTGCTATATGGAGTTCGTTTATGTCTATATTTTAGTTCTCATTCTTTAGATGTAACTTTGTTTGTTTATCCAGGTAACATTGAAACCAACCACAACTTGCCACCGTCCTACAAGTCCAGGAACAATCTGCTCCGGTAAGTTTTTCATTACTTTCACCACACTTTGGCTCTTTGTGCTTGTTCTCATATTCCATCTAGCACCATCTTTCTGCCTCTCTATCCATCTAATCTATCCTTCTCTTTTGCTGTCTTTGCCTCATCCTCTCTCTGCAGCACCACTCTGGATCTGTATGCCAACGTGATGCACTGCCAGTCTCTACCAGGAGTGAGGACACGCCACAGAAACATCGACATCATGATCATCAGGGAGAACACAGAGGGAGAGTACAGCAGCCTGGAGCACGAGGTGTGTGTGTGTGTTCATAATCGCTTCACAAATCATCACAAATCCGACCTCCATGCATCTCGTTCTCTCTGTCTCTCTGCAGAGTGTACCAGGCGTTGTTGAATGTCTGAAGATCATCACCAAGACCAAATCTTTGCGCATCGCAGATTACGCTTTCAGAACTGCTCGAGCCAAAGGACGCCGACTAGTCACTGCTGTGCACAAAGCTAATATCATGTCAGTTTCTCATGGCTCAAAGGCCCCGACCATGCCTGTTTTTATTCATCTTTCTCCGTTAAACACATGATACATCTTAATGTGTGTGTGTTTGTTGGAGCAGGAAGTTGGGTGACGGCCTCTTCCTGGAGTGCTGCAAAGAGGTTGCGAGCGGTTACCCTGAAATCACCTTCGACAGCATGATTGTGGACAACACCACCATGCAGGTAGCTCCGCCATGTCTACCCACTGTTATACAGCTCATCACATTATGCAGTGTTTATATCCTCACCATCATCATGTTCAGTCCCTCACATTTCTGTTGCTATATTAAATCTGAAGGCTTACATTGAATCATACTTTTGAGCCCAGTCTCATGCTGGCCGCCTTATTCATAGTTGAAGAACTTCTTTAGGCAAAAATGTAACAATATTCTGAGATTGTGTTTGATTTGTGTGTGTTAGCTGGTTTCCCGGCCCCAGCAGTTCGATGTGATGGTCATGCCTAATCTGTATGGCAACATCGTGAGCAATGTGTGTGCTGGGCTCGTTGGTGGACCCGGCCTGGTGCCTGGAGCCAACTATGGAGAGGACTACGCCGTGTTTGAGACGGTGAGAGGATTCACATCAAACTCGAAATCGAAAGGCCAAGAAATAAATCACAGAGACGATACAATATTCACTCTCCTTTAAGTTCTGGTCTCCACCAAACAACTCATGAGGGAAATATCTGGCTCTTAAGCTGCTAAATGCTCCACTATGTCCACCAGCTAGTCTTTTACTGTGTCTGTCTGTAATTCCGTGCTGGGCCAGTAGTGTACAATGGGTTTATCTTACAATGGGTTTATCAGTTTTGCTGCAGCTGGAAACGACTCGACGAATGGTGAGAGAGAGAACCAAAACAGGCATGTCGTTGCCCGGGTAAACCAAAACTAGTGTAAAGTGTAAAGACACTAAAATGAAGATGAGGGTTCTTTCACATTCTACATTTGATCCATTGTTTATTAAATACAAAAATACATATGATAAGAAAATCTATTACTCTTACTTCTACAAACGTCTTCAAACTTAAATAAGTGCAAAGTATTTTCAAAAAATAAGTATTTCAGCACTGCAGTGACATTGTAAATAATCGGATGTTAAAGCTGCCACATCCTTACATGTTCTTCCATCTATGCAACATGTTTCTCTATGTGCAGGGCACCAGGAACACCGGGAAGAGCATTGCAAACAGCAACACAGCCAACCCCACGGCCATGCTGCTGGCCTCCTGCCTGCTGCTGGACCACCTGAAGCTCCATGCCTACGCCAGCATGATCCGCAGAGCCATCATCTCCACTGTCACTGAGACTCAGGTACAATCACATCACACGCTTCAACATCTGACTGATGGCAAGTTACCCAAAAAATGAATAGAGAATATTCTGCTCACATTGCTCTCTTTGTCCTCCAGCTGCACACCGCTGACCTGGGAGGCCAGGGCTCCACCTCAGAAGTGGTCCAGTCCGTCATGAATGCTGTTCAGAGCACCGGGCCCCTGACTCTGAGCATCTAGAACAAACACACATTAATGTGTAAACTCTCTCACACTTCAGAGTGTGTATAATAGTGTGCCTCTCTTTAGTCTTCTATGCAATTTCCTATTAACAAAAGCAAGTGTTTGGACAGTAATTCTGACATGGAATGCAATGGTTGTTATGTTAGTAGAGTTTCCTCATCTCCCGAAGGTTTTTTTGAAGTTGTTTGAGCACTTTGTTTGCATCTATACTTTACCTGAACCGACCATCATACTGTTTACTGTATGAAACCATACACAATGCTACACCTGTTTTCTGTTACACCCAATCATTTCCATGTTTAGAAGTTGGTTTCATGTATTAATTATGACGTGAAATCAGATATTCTTCATGCATTTAACTTATTTTCCAACCAAACACTGTCTAGTGAAACACAGACGTCTTACTACTGAATGTATTGGGCATTCATAAAGTTACTCGAGCTAATAAAACCCACGTCCCCGTAGTTTGTTTTCTGAATTGTCTGTGCAGATACAAACATATATTAATGCGTGCAGCATTGGCTTGTCTCGGCCACAGGGAGGCCACATTGTCTTGTGTAATCCCTACATTCAGTTTGTTGTGACTGAGTGAAATGTTTTAAGAGTAGTAGTTGTGCTCCACACAAGTTCCAGAATGTGACCGCTGAAAACTGATGTTTATTGTTAAAATATTTACCTGCCTTTCAAAATCAGTTCGAGTGTATTTGCTGAAAGAACAATTGAACATTACCTGTTAAGGTTAGGTTGTTTCAAGTATGATCGTAAACTTAACAGACTTCTAAGAACAAAAATCTCCACGATGACAACTATTTGGCCGCAGCCAAGCTGTCGACTTTTTTTCTCTGATAATTGATAATGGAACACAATTTGAAGGCAGAAGCTGTTGTGGTGAGCTAAACAAAGAGGACTAACCCAACACGTTAAGCCAAGTTCACACTACACAACCTTTAAAACCGTCAGATTGCTGTACTGTTTACACCATATTTTTATTTAACCTCAAAAAACCAAAAAATTGCTAAAAATAAAAACAATGTATGAAAGCTAAAAGTAAAAAAACAGGATAATAAACATGCTTTGGAGAAGATAATAAAGTAAAATAGATAATACAATGAAGTGTAGAAATAGAATAAAATGGATATATCCTTCTTAGAGATTTGAAACCCTTTGAGACGGTAGAGAGTGAAAGTTTAAGGTCTTTTGCAGATTATTGCATAATAAGGTGAATAAGGTGATAATTACATTTATTCTAGTTTAGTTCTGATTAAGAATGTGACGCAAAAACCTATTCTGTGAAAGAGTAATGTACTTATTCAAGTTAAAAATATATATATTCAAATTATGCAATTAAAATTCAGTTTTTATTGCAATTATTCAAGATGAGCAATTCAAATATAAACAACTCACATGCGGTTTTTAGTGACACATATTTCTGCCCATACGTCCAGGTTAATGTTTAAGGTTCATTGTCCTAATTCAGGGATTTTTAACTCCACTAAAACCGTGCTATGACTCAAAATAGATGAGAATCTAAATGGATTAACACTCACTTCTAAGTCATGCCACTCTTCCCTACAATGTGTCTGTCTTCTCTCTCAAGGTGTCAGGAATTATCTCCCTCTCTTCTGCTGTGCAACATCCACTCCCTTACAGGTGTCAGGTATCTGCTGTGCTGTAAAGGAGCAGTCTGCTCTTTCATTGGCTGAGTATGGATTTTGAGTGCAAACTGTTTGTCTTGCTCCTGTTTCTACCAGCTGAGGAACATTGCAACATTCATGTGACTCTCATTTAGTTTTCTTTACACTGACTTCCGGTTAAATTTAGAATTCAGTTCTTAATACTTGTGATCCCGTTTAGAGCCGTGCATGGTCAGACACCCGCCGACATTAAAGAGCTACTGCAGCTTTACATCAGCAGCAGGTCTCTGAGGTCCTCAGATCAGGGTTTGTCGGTTGTTCTTGGCGCCAAGATCAAGAAGAAAGGAGACTGTGCTTTTGAGGTGGTAGCTCCTAAACTGTCTCTCATTGAAATTAAGATTAATGGACGCTGTGTACACTTTTAAAAAGCAGTTTAAGACCCATTCATTTAGAATTGCTTCTGTTTAGTTTCTTCCATGCTTTCAGCTTGATATCTATGAAGCACTTTGTGACATCTGCTCTTCAAAGGTTCTATATAAATAAACCTATTATGATTATTATTAGTAGTAGTAGTAGAAGTAGTAATAGTGGTATTATAATTCAAGCAAAAGTTATGAAAACTTCTTCTAGCACTGAATAAATCCAACAGGAAGAATGAAATGAAAGGCAAAAAACAAAATTTAAGAGTTGAAAAAGTGGGATTACCCCACACAGAAGGCAGATAAAAAAGATAAATCTTATATTTCTTTTGAAAAAAATACCAAGTGAGTTTACTGTAATACAACCCAAATGAAGGTATTCTGCAATTTATGTTAATCCACTGCTGAAAAGAACAACAAATGCATTATTTACTAGATTCACTTCTTCATTCAGAGACGCACTGACACTGTCGGTTTTAGACTTTTCATGAGATTTGTTAGACAATAACAAACATTTATCCAGGACTTTTTTTTCATTTAATCTTTTTCATGATACTGTTATGCGTTTCTATATTTTCAGAAACAATTCTGGGGAAACATCTCTACTGGAGTTAAAGCCCACCTACAGAGCTTTCCACAAACATAAGACTTCAGTTTCATAATAATATCAAAATATGAAGAGCTTGAGCAGCCTCATATGTGAGTGTGTGTTCATGTTATTGTGTGTATGTTTAAAGTCGCTCAGCGGGCCCCTCGATAATTAGAGGCTTCTCCCAATGAGGGAGCAATTGGGGTAGGCAAACAGATTACTGCAGAAACAGAGGTGGAATGCAGGAGACAGAGGGGGGGGGGGGGGGGGCCAAGGAGCAGGGGTGAGAAAAGGGCAACTCTCTTGTTGCTTCCTTCTCATTTCTCTCCATGAACCTAACATCCCATCTGTCACAACATCTGATGCCATCTCTCCTCCCTCTCTATCTGAAAAATCACACGTATCAGTTGAATGTTTGTATGAAAGGTCTTTGATCATTCTGGGAGTCTAATAACAGAAATCTCATTTGATCTGATGGTAGACAGACCTTGTGTGCACTTCTGTCCGGCACTGAATGTGGATCAAAGCAGGGCCAACAGCAACGTGGTTTATATCTAAACAATCAGCAGGAAATTACATTAATTCACCGCTGCAGCCTGGGCATCATGTGCTTTGATCAACCCACCGAGGACCCCACTCCTCATTTGACTCCTGCTTTAAATTCAAGAGAGGCGAGGAGCGGGAGAGATGTGTTAAAAAGAGGAGGGAGGAAGAAGGGAGGAGATGGGGAGACAGGAGTCAGCAGCGTGAGTTGGCAGAGGTCACCCTCGGAGTAATAAGCAAGAGGGAAACACAGCATGGATGCGCTTAGTGTGTGCAACAGCAGATCAGGTTGTCCTGGATCCTACAGATGCTTCACGGGACGCTGAGGGCGAGGACGAGATGAGTGAGTCGTCTATGTTTGCTTGTGCTTCCTCCTCTCTCTCTGTTTTCTGCTGAAATGGGAAATTAAAATTGGCACAAAAAAAGTGTCTGTTTTAATGAGGCTGTAGAGGTGACAGATGGATGTTTATTTTCGTGTTTAGAGTGAGAATTAATCTGTTAAAGTTGACAGAAGATCATTTCTGAGAGGAATAATCTAGACAAGACCGGTAAAGATAAATACTCAGAGGATTGATTTGAGCTTTTTGTTTTGTGAAAAGAAAAACAAGTATTAAACAGCAGGTGTCCAGTGCTCTAATTGGATTAACATTAGCCAAAAGATGTCAACAGACTCGGCAAACCAGTGACTCAGGTGAAATGAGGATCAGCTTTATGGGCTGAAGTAGATTCTTTTTAAGCACCTGCATACCGTTTTTAAGTGTTATCCCCGGCTGCATGGACAGCTATGAAAGTAATACGTTTCATACCTTCAAACTGAAATGTCTACACTCTAAAGGTGCCACTAAAAGCTTTTATTTTCATGTTTTTAAAGGAAAATATACGTATCATTACACATTTAGAGGTTTGCCATTTTGTAAATAACAATGTTTTTTTTTTACAAAACAGTGTTTAAAGATGTTTTACTACTGTGTGTATAATGTGTACTAACAGTTTCCAGTCTTGTATTTAGCGGCAGTATATTTAACAGTAAAAGTACTCGCCCTGCAGTAAAATGTAAAAAAAATATTCAAATTTATATTCATATTTTGGACTTTTCTCCAATCTTTACCTCTCTTCTGGGACATATCGGATGATTTAACCTTTAAGCATCACACATGTTTAAAATGAATCCATGTGAAAAGTTTAGAGGGAAATGTCTCTTTGCTGGAACTTAACAGCTCATGGTCATCTGAAACAACATAGGACGCCACAATTCGTAAAAGGTTTTGGGGAAAGAGTCACACAAGCCAAAAACACGTAGGAATTGCTGTTTTAATCTTCAATCACGTGTTTAATTTATAATCTAATTCCCTTGTCTCTTACCATATTACGTTTACATACAACTAAACTGCACTCTCACTTACGTTTCAAGGGAAGCATATTTTCTCCTGGATTACGTCACAGTTTGAGACGTTTTGAAACACATGGTTAACTTTGTGAATTAAAACAAAACAAATTTATTAGGTTTAGTAAAAACATAATGGCTTGTCTTAAAAATGACTACTAAAGTGAAACAAAACAAAAACAAAGTACTTGATTCACACGGGACACAAACAGCATTGTCCTGTGTGAAAGTCCTGTGTTCTTTGATCCATTCATCATCCAACCCTCTCCCTATACGTAGACTTCCACAGACTCATTTGAAACATATACATTTCCATCAAAATGTAATTCACATTTTACTTAAGAAAAGTGCTTGTCCCAGAGAGTTTATTTGTCTTTGCACTTTTCGGGTTTTGTAGAACGTGCAGTTTTGTAGAAACCCCTTACTGTCAGTTAGTAATGTTGATCACGAGATTAGTGGAGCAGCTTATTAGAGCCTGCACCTTTGCACTCAGTAAATAGTCCTAGATGAGGGGCCCTCTCTGCATGCCTCTGCGATTGTGTGTGTGTTCAACTGTAACAGTGTATGAAGGCGCTGCTGCTGTAAACATGTTTCACCTCTCATTGTTTTACAATTAATGTGCTCACGCATTCATGACCCTGCAGATACATCCCAATTAACTTCAGCTGTGTGTGTGTTTGTGGGATGTATACAGGCAGCATGAGGTCATATAAAGTGGACGTGGTACCAGATCTGACCACAAACAAGCAGCTATACACATACAGAGTGGACTGGTTATAAACAAACTGTGAACCGAATAACGCTCATGTCTGTTTCATTCACTAATTGGGTGAACTATCACACAATAAATAAATAGGCAGTGGTGGAAAGTAGCAAATTACATTTACTAAAGTATGTAATTCAGTGCAATTTGGAAGTAATTAAGTATTTACATTTATTGTAGATTTATACTTTTACTTCACTGCAATTCGGAGGTACATATTGAACTTTTTACTCGACTACATTCATGCGACAGATAATAATCACTGGTTACTTTGAAGATAAAGATTACATAGAAAAAAACAACAACATATGATATGCTTATAACATGTAATACTAAACCAATGTTTCCCAAACTTTTGGGCTCGTGACCTGGTTGGGGCTCCTTGTCATGTTTCTGAAGAGGTCAAATTGGAGACAAGCCTAGAAAATGAATCTAGATTTGTGTAGCAGAAATATGTGTTTTTCTTGTAATTGAGTATTTTCACATTGTTGCATTCTTACTTCCTCTTGGATGCGTGCTTACCATCTGGCACCTGCACACTACAATCCCATTTCCTTGAGGATCACAATGAAGTTCTGTCTTTAGTGAGGACAGTCCTATTACTCTCCTTTTCTGACGTGCATCTCTCCTCCTCTCCCAGCCAACACGTCGGTCTCAACGGTAACAGACTCACACCCGTCCACCGGCTGGTCAGCGGTCTCTGTGACCCCCGCGGTTACGAATGTCACAGACTGGGAGCGCGATGCTCTTCTGGCTGTGGCCGAGGTCGTGGTGCTGACGGTCATCTTGGTGATGGCGCTGCTCGGTAACGGGCTGGTGCTGGTAGTGTTGCTGAGGCGGAGACGACACCACAACAACCCGCTGCACCAGTTCATGCTCAACCTCTGTGTGGCCGACCTGGTGGTGGCACTGTTCCAGGTATTAGAGTCGCAATATACCTGCAGTGATGTTTAAAAATGAAATACTGATATCATGTTAATAATAAACATGTGAAAATATTGTTAAACAATATCCAGCACCTCTGAAATACCTTTTTATATACAGTTATGGTTACAGACGCTCTCCAACCTTCCTATAATCGTATTTTGTGAGTAATTCATTTGCCAATAAACAGACAAAACGCATAATAAACAAACTTATGGATGAATTTGACAAATTATTATCATCATTTTAAAATGTTCAATAGATATCGCGATAATATCGTTATTGTGAATTGTTTTGGCCACAATAATCGTGAAGTCTAATAAAATTAAAATAAAAAAACTGATAACATGACTGCCCTAATTGCAGGTAACACATACACACACACACACACACACACACACACACACACACACACACACACA
>NW_022280035.1:8131370-8175109 GCF_004355925.1 Anarrhichthys ocellatus | reverse complement strand
CACACACACACACACACACACACACACACACACACACACACACACACCATCTCACTCCACCCTTCCTCCCCCTCTCTGAGGTGTTGCCCCAGCTGGTGTGGGACGCTAAAGGCAGCTTTCCTGGCCCGGACATCCTGTGTCGCCTGGTGAAATACCTGCAGGTCCTCGGGATGTTCAGCTCCTCCTACATGATTGTAGCCATGACGGTGGACCGACATTACGCCATCTGCTGGCCCCTGCTGGCGCACCGCAGCGGGGCCACCCAACGCTGGAACAGCTTCATACTGCTGGCCTGGGGTCTGTCACTGCTGCTCAGCCTGCCACAGGTAGGGAGACAAAAGAAGGGAGACACAGGAAGAGAGACAGACAATCTGTGTTAAGGCTTTTAAGGCTAACCGAGGGTTCGATTGTTGCTATAGTTTAATATTGTGATTGTCCTTGAATATTAATCGAAATATAAAGCTAGGAATATCCGTCTGTACGTGTGTCTGAAGACCGTTCATACCATGCTGGGGCCTCAAGCACATGCAGTGTCGAAGTTAGTGCAATTTGGACAGCAGGGCTGTCAAAAAAATCGAATAGAAATTTTGTTTAAAATAAATAAATAATTCTGCATCATAGTTTCCTTCTTGGTGTTCAGTTTTCTTCTCTGTATACTTTTGTAAAAACACTTTAGATTTAGTTCCCTCAAAGTAAGATGGCGGCCCACACAACCTCTTTACCCCTCCAGGTTTTCATCTTCTCCCAATCAGAAGTGGTTCCAGGTGTCTACGAGTGTTGGGGCAACTTTGCCGAGTCCTGGGGCCTCAAAGCATACGTGACCTGGATGACCCTGGCTGTCTTCATCCTCCCGGTCCTCATCATCACCGTCTGCCAGGTAGAGGTGGACGGACCGGACCAGGACAGAATTTATTTATAGACACCGATGATGATTTTAATACAGCTCAACATCACTAAACGTCTCATTTTCCCTCAGGTGCGAATCTTCATGGAGATCCACAACAATCTGTACCTGAAGTCAGAGCGCCGCCTGTCCCCCGCCTCCTTCCCTCCATCCAGACGGGACAGCCAGGGAGGAGGAGGAGGAGGCGGCGGCGGCAGAGGGAGATCCAGTCTCTCCCTGTATGTTTCTCCACTCAAGTTCAACAACCCCGGGAGTGACACCAGCTTTGACCCCGGATCCATCTATCAGCACCCGCCCATGGGTCCACTCGGGTCCAACAGCATGGTGTCACATTGTGATATTCACACCTGCACTGCTGTTCACCCAGGTGAGATCTACACAGACTGCCGAAGTTATTCTGTTCTATTGTGGCAGACGTTTTAACCCTTCTCGGTTCATGCATCCGCATCTTGTGTTGTGCCCGTTTCCTGTTTTCCTGTCAGCTGAGCTGCAGCCCAATGTGCTGCCGGGCCCTGTAGCGCCCTCTGCTGTCTGCTGCCCCCCGCCCAAAGCCCCCCCGGCCCGCGGTGGAGAGGTATCAGCGGCCATGTCCAAGACAGTGAGGATGACGCTGGTCATAGTGCTCGTGTACTCGCTCTGCTGGGCCCCTTTCTTCAGCGTCCAGCTGTGGGCCGCCTGGGACCCCAATCCACCTCAGAATGGTAGCACTTTTCCCACCAAACATGTTACAGTATTTACAATTGCGTTGGCTAAGGTTTCATACTGGTTTGGAACTTTTCCTTTTAACACAAATTTCTGTCCTCACATACAAAGTGAAACATGAAAAGTAATGCAGTTGTGTTAGTACTTTGAAACGCGTTATGCTGATTGATTAAACGTTCCTCTTGAATAGAAAATGTGCCGATATTTTAAAAAGAACAATTTCATATCGAGTCGGGTCTGCTGTATTTTGATAGTCCGTGTTTGTATAGGAAGAGTTCAGAAAAAGTATCTCAAGTATACCTGTAGGTCAACGCTTGTTAGCAATCGTTAAAAAAAAAAAAAAAAAAAAAAAAAAAAAAAACTTTAACTGTATAGGGATGTAGGAGTTACTAAGTCAGATTCTAAACTACATTATTTTTATTTGCACAGCATCTTCATACAAGTCTTACTCTTCATAATTTCAAACACTGACTTCTGCATACATTGTACATGCGTGTGTGTGTGTGTGCGTGCAGGTGTGGTGTTCACCTTGCTGATGCTGCTGGCCAGTCTGAACTCCTGCACCAACCCCTGGATCTACTCCGCCTTCTCCAGCAGCGTCTCTCCGGAGCTCCGCCTGCTGCTGCTCTGTCGCACTCACTCACAGCGCCGGGGCTCGTTACCCAACGACTCCACCACCACACACACCTCCAACAACTGAACAATACACACCATCAACACAGTCGGCCTATAGTCGGAACTATAGTCTATGAACAGCAGCTCCCTTTCTTGTCCAGGCGAGATAGCGTGGTGTGGAGGATACAATCCACCTCCCAGCCCTAAAGTTCACTAATTCACAAGTTGTATCTCATGTGTCACGTTATACTAATCTGCAATAAAATCAAAGTGTGGAAAGACATTTCTCCATTTGGAAGGTTGTGTACCTGACAAGCAGCCAGCAGAGACTCTAGTCTAGTTTCTGCTTTTATCTTAAAATAAATAAATAAATAAAAATAAATAGTTGACAAACCCACGTAAAATCACAACTTCTCATTTTTTAACTTTGTTTTTTTGCTGCTCACTGGGCAAGAAGTATGTCGAACACGGCTAATCATATTGTATTCCCCACAGCGTTAAACTATATTCCTGTAAGTACAACCAGTAGTTTAGATGAAAACTGCGGCAATGTGTTTTATAAAGTGTAATTCTTGTAAAAGCAAGTGTTTGGGTGATTTCTCCACACTTTAGTGAAAGAAATAAAATCAATTTTCTTCATTTTTTTTTTTTTCCAACAGAAAATAAATAAAAGAAAATGTTTAAAAAAAAAAAAAAAAAAAAAAAAGTTTATTCACTCTCTCAACAGTCATTAAAACAATTCATACATACACATAAAAGAAAACTGCCATAAAAAAACCCCTGTGGAAAATATTAGCGTTCACATATTTCAATGAAATGATTTAGTTTCAGTCTTTGAAAGTGTTACCTTCCTTTTCAAATACTTTGATCAAAGGCAAAATAACTAAAGGTTAATTCAATTTTGAACCAGTGTAAATCCAATTTGCCTGATGAATAACAGTATATTTCACACCCAACAGCTTAGAATTTGTAATGAATTGGTTTGAAAACGAATGCTCACATTTGGTCAGTGAAATGATCAAAACCTTGTTCACACAGGCAGGAACAGGAAGCACTCGGTGTAAACGTGCACCCTGTAACACATTTGTATTCCCACTTAAATGTAAAAGTTAATACAAAATAAAGAAGTGTTCCATTACAGAGACATAACCGTTGTATTTTTCATTTGAACAATTTACATTTTTTTTAGATTATAAAAGACAAAGCTGGTTATATTCTATATTTTTGTTATTGTTAACAAATCCTGTCAGTCCATCTCTCTTTCTAGTTTCCTCTTCCTGTCTGTGGTTCTGTAAATTCATTAAAACAGCTTACAAATAAACACATATCTCCCTAAACAGCTGGGGAGTTTTAAGTAACATAGTGCATTAGTTTGGGACCATTTTTTTCAGCAAATTAATACACATTAGTGAGAACAGAGCAGTGTATGTGGGACTCAAAATAAACAATATTAAATACCCCAGGCATTGATACACAGACAATACTTGTGAGTAGAATCAAATTAATTATTGGTTTTAGTCTTTGTGGGATTTGTTGGCAAAAATAAAAAAAAATATAAAAATATTCATCCCCATCCTAACCGTCTAAGTCTGTAGTGAAACAACAACAACAAAGTTATAAACATCCTTCAAAATGATTACTTATTTTCAAAGTTGTAAACAAAATGTTTAGTAATAATTACAGTTCAGTTTTGTTTAAAGTGGGGTTGTATAAGCTACTTGCCATAGTCAGTGTATTATAGAGACCTAGAAATATAATATCAGTTTAAGAGTAAGCTATATTTATAGATTTTATATACCGTGCTGTCAGACAGCCCTTTCTGATGGGGGACTGAAGGTGTGATACCAGATAAAGATATTAGTTTGTTTGTGCTATTGTGTGAATCCAAACTGAACCTTCAACACTGAAGTCACACTAGAACACAAACTAAATGACAGATGAAGGCAGCGCTAGACCGGCAACTACCGAGGTCTGCCTGCTAAAATGACACAAAGATGGATTTCACAGCTTCAGTTCCCCGTCGGACAGGGCTGTCTGACAGCAAGGTTAAGCGGGGAAAATATTCTAACTATAGCGTACACTCAAACCGATTGATTTGTTTTTAGGCGGCCCCGTCCACAGCATCACTTTGCTGCTACTCCTGACATCTACACACTGACTGAGTACCTCATACAACCCCACTGCAACACAGCCAAACTATCCATTTAAACATTCTCCACCAAGCAATATTTAGAGGAATTAAAAAAAGAAGTTAAAACTCATATACCAAATTGTGAATTATTCAAAACGTGTATTTATTTTCCCCAAAATGAAAATACGTCTATTCGGGCTTAAGAGGTCTCGTGTCTTCTGTTCCCTTCAGTCTGAACTCAACAACTTGTTTGCAGTAAACCACTCACTGATCAATGCAGAAGCTGAGCTAAAAACATTACAGATCTGATATGACACATTCTGTTCAGTTCAGAGACAAACTGTGAGACCTGTTTGATCATTTAAAAACAAATTAAATGATGAAATCTGGCTCCAGTTTAAACTGTCTGCTCTCTCGCTCTCCCTCCTTTCATTCACTCAACAATTCAAAATCCAATACTTGTCAAGATTGTCATTAAATAATTTGCTAAAATAGATTTTTTTTTTAAGATCACAAAGGTTTGTTGATATAACTGTAAACTACAATGTGTTATTCGCAATAATAATAAAAAAAAAACCACTATCAGGAACGCAACTCATATAATCCAATATTATGAAAATTTAAGATTGTGAGCGATTTAGTTTCCCCCCCCAAATTTGGCACCACAGCCGGGCCGTTCAGAGCACCACATACACACCTCATCAACTCGTACATCTGGTTCAACAATAGCCTTTTACCCGTCCCCTCCGGAAAAAAGAAGAACAGCGCGTGGTGTAATTTAATATCGTGACTGCTGGTTACACAGCAGGTAGGTCTGTGGGGCGTCACCGTGTGACCACGTTTCCTTCCAACGTGTCTTTATCAGCACGACGACGCACGAGCTGCTCTGGTTGGAGGGCGTAGAACACAGAATTACACACAAAGTGCACAAATATTTATGTACAAGCAAACGTTAACAGTGAGTCTGCACTGTGACCCGCAAGACTTTTCAAAAGATTCCTACATTAGTTCTTAACTTCCTTACTTTCCTATATCTGCACTGTTAAGCATTTTGTGCTGTGTATGTATACGACTCCCTCTGGTGATGAACTTCCACCCAAATCATTCTTCATTTTTGAGCATAAATCTACATAAAAAAAAACTGGGAATTTTGCCCTCTGATATAACGTGTGAACAGATTTACTGTATCTACATTAATATGAATGCGTCCTTTTAATTCATGTCCAGCCCTTGAGAAGGGAAGCAATGTAAGTATGTGAGGGTAAATGTACAGTACCTTTGTACCGTTTGAGCCTCAGCTTGACTCGGAACCAAGGTCGAGTGTGTCTGAGTGTGAGAGGTTCTGAACCCTTACGGCCGGCTGACCCTGAGACTAAAGTCCTTATTAGTTTACTGGATTATTATCTTACAGTCATTCTGTCTGTTGTGCATCTATCTGGTGTTTATATAATATATATAAATGGTGTACTCGTGGAAGACTTGAGTTCACAAAAGGCACGTCAAAGAGGTGTCAACGCGGTGAAAAGCAATTCTCAGCTTTTATTAAAAATAAAAGTAAGTTTCTATGGCTTCAGGGTTGTGTACACGGATCGTATCTCTCTATTAAGACGACGTGTGGCTGCTGCAACTCTCGTGTGTGTTTTTGTGAAGTGTGTGCGTCCTTCTTGAGTCTGTTTTTTGTTTTCTACACTGTGTCCTCGTCCATCTTGGCAACTTCATCCAGCATGACAGCAGCTGACCCCGCTTTCTCCTCCGCCGGCTCGTCCGATTTTGACGAAGAGGGAGGCGCCAACATGGCGGTTCGCTCCTCCTTGGCCTCCTCCCTCTCTTTTCTCTCCGCGTTCTTCTTCTCTCGCGCCAGCAGGCGGTAGTTGATGCCCATCCCCACAAAGAGGACCACACTTGCGACAATGAGGATGATGCCGGAGGAGATGTAGGTGTAGTCATAGTGCTGGTAGTAGTTATAGAAACTACCTGAAGGGGGACAGAAGAGAGAAGAGTCAGATTTAACATTCATTTTGACCATGTTTTCATCACTGGTCATTATATCCCAGCTGCATATGCAATGTATTCTCAGAAAAACTATTTTTTTTAAAGAGAGAGAGAGAGAGAGAGAGAGAGAGAGAGAGAGAGAGAGAGAGACCGTCTAAATAAATACAACCTTCCACCCGTCCCCTTTTCCTACATGTTGGATGTTTTACCTGTTAGCGGTGGGCCCAGCAGCACCGGTCCACACTCCACTATGGTGACCAGACCCACGGCTGAGGAGAACCTCTGAGCTCCCACCAGGTCCATCAGTGTCTCAAACAACACCGAGCTCAGCCAGCCAAAGGCAAAACCGAAGAAGATGGCGTACACGACAAATCCCGTGTAGTCCACCGACAGCGGCGCCAGCACGTGGCACACTCCGTTGTAGAGGACGGCAGCGGCGAAGAAGTAGTGTATTCTGGGCCGGATCCACTTGGTGTTGGCCAGCATGCCCATGGAGGGCCGGGCGAACATGTCGACGAATGCCAACACCGACAGCAGGAAGGCCGCTTTCTCTTTGCTGATGTCCTTGCTCTTGGCGTAGTTAGAGAGGAAGACGAGCGGAGCGAAGAGGCCGAAGAACATGATGACATTGCCGAACAGGTAGAGCAGGAAGCCGCGGTGTTTGAACAGCGTCAGGTCGATGAAGGAGTTGATGGTCTGCAGGACCGTCTTCTTAGGCTGCGGCTGTACCGAATCCACCACTGCCTTGACCTCGTCCGCCTCCGAGTCGAGTGTGGGCGGCTGCGGTGTGGGTGCGAGGGGGCGCATGAGGGCGCCGGCCACGCAGCAGTTGAGCAGCAGTCCTCCCAGGATGAGGAAACTGCCTCTCCAGCCAAACACATCGTACAGCCACGAGTTGAGAGGAGCCAGGGTGGACAGGAACACGGGGCTGCCTGCCATCGCGATGCCGTTGGCGATGGGACGCCGCTTGTAGAAGTATTTACCGATCATGGTGAGGGCTGGATTCAAGTTGAACGCCAGTCCCAAACCTGCAGAGAGAGAGAGAGAGAGAGAGAGAGAGAGACAGAGAGACAGAAGGGTGGGAGGGGAAACAGGAGGCATTAGCAGAAGACGACGGCAAACAAAACAGCCGTCCACATACAGGTGAAGTGAGAAGTTGGATGTCTTTTTACCAAAAAGGGTGCCATTTATATTCAACATGTGGATATGGATATGTGGGGAATAGCATTAAGAGAACTAAAGCAAAGAACACGTAAAAGTACAATATATGGTTGTTGTATCACATTTTTATCCTGTCTCTAAATATATGAGAATTGAGAAGTCACAATACTGATCAATGGACTATAAAGCTGGAAGACATCACCATGAAAACACTTGAATAAAGAGTTGTGTGAAGATATGTTTCAGTTTAAATGGACAAACTTAAAACCAACACCAGAGCCTCTAGTAAGTAAAGAGTGATTTGAACAACTACACTCTACTCTGGTTCAACTTCAGAGGGTCCATTCATGTTGGAAGCGAGTAAAACACTGACCTCCCACTACTCCTATGAAGAAGTAGAGCTGCGGCACAGTGTTGCAGAAGGAGGCCGTGACGAGTCCCGACGAGGCCAGAACCCCTCCGACTAAGATGATTGGTCGACTGCCAAATTTGTTCACAAGGATGCTGCTGATTGGACCTGGAGAGACGCGCGAGAAGGAGAAGTGATGTCATACAAAGCATTGATACATTATAGTGAATGAGACGAAAACAGGAGGATTTTCTACGTGTCCTGAACAAATTTAACATCTTTTGAACTTGACAAAAATACTTTTGAAGATGGCCTAAGCATAGTGTAACAATTCATCAATTAATCTGCAGATTAATCAATAAAGAAAATAAGTGTTCCTTGCAGCCCTATGCACACGTACATGATCTATGCAGGTAGTGACAAAGACGTACTGGAGCAGTTACAACGTGATTGCATCAGCTCACCATTTAAACCTTTCACCAACAGGTGGTGCTATGGTGGTAGAAATAAAAGAGGGACAATGACTGATTGTGTAACAGCAGCGGGTTGCATGGATGTTACATGGAGGAAGAGGGGAGGAAAGGAGGGAAGGGTGAAAGGGTGAGGAGGAGGGAGCCAGGCAGTGCAAGGTATGGCACATGCCAACATAGGAGAGGAGATAGAAAAAAGAAGTAGAGAAGGAAGCAAGGAGGAGAAGAAGAAGAAGAGGAGAGAAGAAGAGTGAACAGAAGGGGAAAGGAGAGAAAATACAATGAGAGAAGATGAAGAAGAAGAAGAGAAGAGGAAGAGAGAAGAAGAATCAATCCATCGTTATTTATAAAGCACCTTCTGAAGAAATTAGATGCACTTCAAAGTGCTTTATAAGCGATTGATAAAACTCAAAGTCATGTTAAAGTAGTAAAATACGATCAAATATGATGAAATAATATTGATCACCAATAAAATGTGATCAACCAAAAACAAGTCAGAAAGTTATAAAATGATGATAGAATAAGCACAAATAATGATTATAAAACACTACATGATACCCAAACTAAATAGGTGTGTTTTGTTTAAAGATATAAATGTATTCAGCTCCCCTGGATGTTCCAACGACTGAAAGCAGCTTCACAAAAGACTTTTGTTCTGCAACATCTAAGAGAAGAAGTGGAGGATCCAAGGAGCCTTCCTGGTTCATAGATAGTCCCGTGGCCATGCAGTGCCTTAAAGACTAAGAGGGAACCAGTGTAAGGACTTAAGGATAAGAGCAGAAGAGAAGCAGAGGAAAGGAGAGACGAGGAGAGAAGAAGAGGAAAGGGACAAAAGGAAATAAGAGAAGAAAGGAGAAGAGAAAAGAGGATAGAAGAAGAAGGAAAGAAGAGACATGAAGAGAAAAGGAAGATGAAATAAAAGAAGAAAAGAGGAGGATAGAAGGAAAGAAGAGGAAGGGGAGAGAAGATAAGAATAAAGAAGATACATTAAGAGAAAAGGACAAGAGGAGGAAATAACAGAAGAAAAGAGGAGAAAAGAAGAGGATAGAAGGAGAGAACAGAAGAGAAGCGGAGAGTGGAGGCAGTCCACGTGCTCAGCTTGCGTGCCAGCCTCACTATGAATGGTCCTCACATGGCCTCAGACTGAATCTATTCAGCAGCTCTGTGTGCAACTGTACTGCTTCATTCCTCCGGCATCAATACAGAATATCATGTGCAGAGCTGAGACCACTATTGATTGACTATTTTGATCATCAACTGTTTTATTGAAAAAATGCCAAACATTTTATTCTTTCCAGCCACTCGAATGAGAGAATTTGCTGCTTTTCTCTGTTTTACACGTCATTGTGAAGTGAATAATCAGGAAGATTACATCAAAACAAATCTTACTGGAGCCTAAGCTTAAGAAACATAACCGTAGTGAAAATCAACGAGCGCTTACAGACCTCAGCTCGCTTTACGACAAAACATGAATGGCATTGTTGGTTTAGAAGTTGTTTTCCAATCCAGACAAGCTGACCGACTCTCGATCATTGTTGAACCACAACGGTGCAATTAGGCTCTTCATATTGAGCCTTCTGCGGTCTACTCAGTGGTCAGATTCAACAGGTTTAAACTGTGATTTGTCATTCCATAGTATGTTCAGCTGATCATCTCACAATGACAACAATCGTTAGCTGCAGTACTAATTTTGTGTGACAGAAGATGGGAAAACTAAGATAGCTGACACTCAGACAAATGCCAAAAAGAAAATATGAATGATGTCTGAATCAAACATCGCTACCATTCTGCTCTGGGCTGGCATCCATTACCTCACAACCAGCGGGGGGGCCCTTCACACAGACCTTCCCCCTTGAAACTTGGCAGCTGGCCACGGTGGCCGGGGGGGGCCGCTCTGGAAGCACAAGCGTTCACTCACGCACTCACTAAATACCGCTCTAGTTTCTGGTGCCGTGTCCGTCAACGAGGGTCTGACGAGCTGGCACAGAGCCCATCTTGGTGGGCTGCCTTTTTCGGAGGTGGTGGGTTTCCATGTTGCAGGCATGCAGTCGATAAAAGAGGCTCCACCAGAACACACATGGGACACAAGTGAACCTGTACAAGGACAGGAATGACTCTGCGTCCACTCCAACGCTCACATAGACAAATGAGTACTGACAATCTTTGCTGCTGTATGGCGTCACACAAAGAGGGCAGTGAGTAGTGTCCTCCGTGATATTATATAAACGATCCCCCTCCCTCCATCTCTCTGGGAGAGAACAGAACACAGAGGAGGAAAAGAAGAGGTCCGTCCTCATCTTCACTGCCACAGCGTCCACACACGATTAAAAAAAAAAAAAAAAAAAAAAAAAAACACCACGTGTCGAGAGCGAACCCAACTGCGACGAGCTATTCCTCCGTCTAACTTTAGCTTTTGCTTCCTCTGACTGTGCAAAGTGTGTAGATTTGATTTTGTATTACAATCTGGTCTTTGTTCATTCCATTCAGCCGGTCGTTACGGAGCAGATGCTCAGATTTAGTGTCAAACTGAAGAGGAAGAGGCAGAGCATCAGCTGGTGTTGAGTAAGTCCTTCCAACATCAACATCAACAACAAAACAACAACAACAACAACAACAGGAGAGGGACAGGAGAAGCAAACCCACCAGTTAAATGAAATGCATTACCATAAGAATCTGTCATGGAGTTTTATTATAACACCTCTATGGCATCATAAAGTAGACTTTATGGCAGCACAGTTGTACTGGATAGCATTAGATTGTACAGCTGTACCTTGAAGTGGCTACTGAGTGGTTTATGCGTTTATTAATTAATTATTACCTTTGACAATAATTTCACTTCATAGTGTTTTTTCATTCTTTTGCTAAATCGGCTTAAATCTCAACTCTCCGTCTCATGCTGAATCATATCAATATCCTGTAATCCTGAGCACTACTTATTGCATTAAAACAAGCTGATGTGCACTCACACACTCCTTCAGGCACCGGCTCTTTTCCCTCCATACAAGAAGAGAGAAATGCCACAGATCATAAGAGAAGTCACACACACTGAGGCTGTGACCAGTAACGTAAAGTGACAATAATCTAAAACAAAATACTGAGGAATTAAGAAAATGAAAACAATGTTTTGGTTTGTAATTCCAACACACCCGTGAAGCCATGAAGCCTGTATTTTTTGCAGCGTGTTTCATGCCTTGACACACGAGGTGAAAACAAAAGAGTTGAAACAATCACACTCTTCCTTCATGCAGAGCATGCTGTGCATTTGTAACTGGTTCACACTATCGTGTGTGTGTACATGTATTTCCTCATGTGTAACTAGTGAGTAATGTGGTTATGGTAATTCACGCCCTACAACTTCACTCCTACAGTACAAGTCAGCATCATGACGTCAGTAACTGCTGATCCGGCCAATTTTTCAAACAGGGGAGAAGAAAATTGAAAAAATGAGACAAAAAGAAACTACTTCAACATCTGGCTCCTGTTACGCAACTTGACTCCTCCCCTCGGTTTCCCCCTCAGCAGTTTCCTCTCCTAAACCTACTGTGAGCTGGCACGCAGCTCTGAAGAGGATGAAGGAGTAAGTGGAGGGAACAGAGACCATTTTTAGATATAAACTGAGACGGAGAGAGCAAACCAGATGACGGCGTCCTGCTTTAAGGGTGTGCTGGTTATCAGATACACTGGGGGAGAAGGAGAAAGAGAGGGTTTGAATTAGGACGTAACTCGCTTTGTGTCAAGACACAGAGAGAGAAACCTGATCTGAAACTAGAGCGGAGTTTTGCTTTCCTAAATCCTCCCTCAACATGTAAATGGAAAGGGTGTTGTTCCAGCAGTGCAAATAAAAGAGCCAGTAAAGAGGTACTGCACACAGTTTTTTGAGCTGTAACGCATTCTTATATTGGTATTTCCTGGGTAGAAAATGACTCAACCCGCCATCTACTGTTTAAATGAGCCCTAAACCTGGCAAGGCCAATGCTAGGATAAAGTTGACCGGTTGGGACTAATCTATGTCATAAAATTGATATGAAAGAAGAACGTTAACCTCTAATCAGAGGCCACACAGATGTAACAGAACAACTGCTGCCTCAGTCCCTCCCCGCCTATCGGATGGGTCTGGTACAGCGAATATTTGTAAGCACTGGCAAATGTAAAACTATGTTAAAAAACTATACAGAAAATGAAATTGAATGCAACTTAACACCGCCTTCCGTAACTTTCCTGAGGGACTTGTCTGAAGGAGTTGAGCAATGATCTACCTCTTCCAGTTCATCTTTAATGACTTTATGAACGTTTTGTGGACTTTATTAAACATATTCCGTCTGTTCTCTCAGGCCCACATGTCAAGCAAACATTCAGATTTCTGCAGAAGTCCGTCCTCTCCCACTCATGTCAACCTGTGTCCATTTCAACAAGTGCAACCTGCGCATGCAGCCTGTAATCTACTGCGTTTTGGTTTGGTCTGGGTCGGATTATGTTCTCACTGCAAGCGAAAAATAAAAGGGTTCGCTTGGAAACCGTGGCCACGCACCAGAGTACGATTACTGCAGTTACAGCAGGGTTTGAACCGCACCATAGTGTGATTAAAACAGACTGAGTGTTGGCTTGTTAAAGAAAACACAACCGCTAGCACCACCATGAAGTTCACATTTGGGTTTTTCAATTAAACTCTTTTTGATTGTAATCCCTATTTTTGTATTTTGTAGATGTTACTATAGTTTTAATGCCTTCTCCTACAGCATACTGTAAACCCTGGGACAGAAAGGAATTTGGTCATTAATTCAATGTCTTGTTCATCTCCAGCAGCTTTAGCAGGAAAACAAAGTGCGCCTTGTTTTCATATCTTGTTTGCAATCACTCCAAAGTATCCATTTCTCACATCGTCCCCTGCTCTCCCTTCAGCAGTGAGTGTTATTCAAGCTGTGACTGAATGAGAGAGAAAGCATACGCAGATGGAAAGTCGAACGCAACCTCTGGGCTTGTTTGTTTTTATGTTGCTTCAGTGAAGGGTGAACGATAAAGCGTCAAGCGTCAAGAGCAACAGGCTTAAGAAACACGACCAGCGAGGAGACGCCACGACCAGCGAGGAGAAAAAAAATGGAGTTTTGTTCACAAAAAATGCACTTAAATAAAGATCAAACATATTCATTCCTTAAGGGGCAACATACTGCCAATCCACCATCTCAATAATCAGGACCTCTGATAACACAAAGGGCAAAGTAACAACACATCAGCTATTAGATTGCCACTTTTCGTTGCCACTGTTTTCAAACAAAGTCAACTTAAAGTTTGTCTCAAACGTATAACCTAGAAAAATTGAATAATAGGAATAAAGAAAAGAGTTTTCTTTATTATGGAACTAAAACCCTTTCACACTCACTCACACACTCACACACACACCCGACTCACCTCCAGCATACATGACAGCCAGCATGATGGAGGAGATCCAGGACACCTGACTGGGTGTGGCATCAAAGATGACCTCGATCTCTTTGAAGAACACAGTGATGGACTTGGGGAAGGCGTAGGAGAAGCCGATGGAGATGAAGGCCCCCAGCACCACCGCCCAGCCCCAGCCACCTTCAGGAGGGGTGTACACCACAGGCCCAGCCGGCGCTGGAGGCATGTCTGCTCGCGAGGAAGACGAAGAAGAAGAGGGGACGAAAAGGCCAGACCAGGTGCACAGAGATCAGGACTCACAACCTGTTGGAGGAACAGAGCAGAGAGCTGGTAAATATCAACATAGATGATGTAAGAAGGTGAAGGAGACGAGCACACATTTCATCCTTTGCTTCTTAGCATTTTTATCTAATTTGCTGCGAGATGAGGATGAAGAAGGAGAGAGGGAGGACGGGAGTGAAGAGTTGGAGAAGCTGCACATGGAAAAATAAGGAGGGAAACAAAATATTTATGTTTGTGATCATATTTTCAAGTGCTGTCGTGATGAGAAAGAGCATCTCTGCCAGGCCACATGCCAACATACCAACAGAGGATAAGCAGATGGCATATTTATCGTATTAAGCAGTACAGAAAGATTAGCCCATGACAACTTGGGTGTAAAATGCTGATTTTCCCCGATGTAGTTTGGAGGTGGTGAAGTATACTAAACACCCTGTGATCGGTGTCTTTTGCCATTTTAACCAGTGCAAGCACACCAAACCACAGAAGGGATGGGGCAATTTGTCGACAAATACATCAAAGAGAGTGTCTGCACGTTGCAAGAATGGCCGTTCCTGGTCAACGCATGCGTCCCCCTGATGGACGAGCTGCAGCTAAAAAAAACGTGTCCCGTTTACTTTTTGTCGAGATAAAATCATGATCTACGTGTTTAGACTCTGTTAGTAGTAGTACATTAAAATAGACTTTCTAAATGTTTCTCCATTGCCTCCATGTTAAAACTAATTTCTGCACCACTGCCGTTTTGGTTACACACCATTATTATAAAATACAAAAATACATTCGACAGCGATGACATAAAATTAAACATTAAATGAATCTATGTGTCCCGAAATCAAGAGTGCAGACAGATTGAATAGAATATAAAACACTTAAGCAGCAGCCAGATAGAAAACTATTTGTAATGTCAGTGCAAACTCAATATTTTTCTGTGTGGAAAAATGTGTTTACTTTAAAGAGGCATCAATCAAACTAGCATGGTCTGTTATCAGGTCTGAAACTCAAGTATGGAATCGGCCGTTTTTCACAGCAAACACTTTAAATTTGCCAAAAGAAGAAAAAGTCCAGATGTTACTATCAAAGTGTCCCAGTCAGCCATGACAGTGTGACAGTGTGACAGTGAGCCAGCATGCGTAACACAAACCACCGGACCCCCAAAAGTGCAATATACCCATCACAACATCCTAAAGCCCAAAGTGACATCTTCAAAGGTCTAGAGATGTTCAGTTTACGATCACGTAAGACAAAGAAAAGCAGCAAATGCTCCAGATTTAGAAGCTGGAACCAGAGAAGTTAGACAAAACCAGTTAGACTAATTATTTAAGCTCAGAAGACTCTCACTATTTTTCTTCCAAAATAAAAAGGAGAAATTTCCCTGGAACTGTGCCGCGTCACGAAAAACCTGCTTGTGTGTCGACTGACATTCAGAGGAACCTGAAGAACCAGTACTTTCATTACAACAACGAAATAATTGAGCAAACCTGATAGTCCAGTGACTGACAGCTCAACCTCGTCTCATGCAGCTTCCAAGCAGCTGGACACCAAACTGTCTTAAGTATATGTCTAAAGCAGAACTCAATGCAGCATTTGAATAAACATTTTAGAAACATTTCCAGTACGACACACCCACAGTCACCAGAACAGCTGGAGATCCATGAGCTTCCTCAATGAATGCGTCCATCTATAGATGTCCTCATTTCCCCATTTAGGCCGCACAGAAACCAGCCATTTATGGTCGGCTCTCAAATCAACTCTGCTACTGTTTGGGCCATTTACCTTAAATGGTCTCCGGATCACAAATCTGCAATCCACACAGGGACTTGACGCTCAATCTGTATGGTGAGACTAAATTCAGAGAAAAGCTGAGTGATGCCGCCATAAGTGGAGATGTAGAGAAAAACAACATTGGTCACATAAGCTTATGTCCTAAAATACTGCGAGAGGACCGACTAACCTCGTTAGAACTAACGAACAGCCAGGCGGCTTGTTTTCCTACATGCAGCGTTTAGCCTGGATCGTGCTGTAAACAACCGTTACACCGCCAGCCTGTAGCAGTACATCAACTGGTTAACTCAGCTCTGTGGTTCACAGTGCAGACAGGTGACGCTCATCAGAGGAAGCTAAACCTTGTGGCTTTCACTTCTTCCTGCTTCCTTTTTTATGTTCATGTCTCCTCACCACAATGCTTAGAAACCAATCACAAGGACTGACACATATGCCAACACTACATAAACAAACGCATGCATGAAGAAACACATAACAATTTAAACTAGTTATGCTTTTGTCCTCCTTTAACAGTTCCGTACATTTGTCTCCAGGTAGAGAAATGCTGGTCAAACATAGTGAGACAAATCAGATGTCTTTTTTAAAGCCACATGTTTTGCATATTTTATATTTATTCTCTTTTATTGCTGAGCTTTCAGTTATTTCCTTCCTTCCAGGCAGTTTCGGTTGATGCCAGTACACTCGGTGACGTCTTTGCTATCAAAATTCAATCGCTGGTCTGTTTAACGTGACAGGGTTTTCAGCACTGAGAATGATAACCCACCTCTCAACCACTACGCACACTTTAGCTCATCGTTTTGTTTTCTTTCAGTCGGCACAAAGACTGCACGGTTCAGAAGTTTTGGTGGAAAACGGCGTCTCAGAACGGTGCCTCTGTGTTGATGAGATAATTGTACGCAGCCAAACCTTTGCTCGAGGCAGGAAATCCATCTGTGAAGAGTGCGTCACCTTTATCTCTGTCAAAGTTATGATTCTGTTAAGCAGCAACGCAGCAGCAAGCTGTGGGCTGTGAAGACAACTCTTCATGATTCAGGTTGGGCATTGAGACTGGAACGGGTACAAATATATTTTGGGGAATTCATTGACTGACAAGCTTTTTGATTCCACACACACACACACACACACACACACACACACACACACACACACACCTGTGTGATTCCTGAGGATGAAGCCATCGTATTCGGATTTATTACAGTATATAGCGATCGCAATACCCTGCCTTTCAAATGGTACAATACCCCTTTTCACTAGTACCGATACTTAAAGAGTGAGAGACCTATTTATTTAGAGATGTGAATGCGTGAACACACTGTACAATAATTCACTTCTGTTGTTTTATGGCTTCTTTTCACATCCTCCATCTTTAATTGACATTGTCAAAATACGTTCCGTTTTTTTAACTAATAAAAAAAAAAGGACAAATTTTAAAGTTCCATGTTGTAATTTATTCTTCCATTACTTTTGATGTTTTCGTCATGGACAACCTAGCAACCATGGACATTACAGGATCGGTATCGAGATACTTTAGGCAGGTCATGTATCGACGTCTTGATTTTTGTAATCGCAAGAGGTGAACTGCTCTGCACACAAACAAATCCACAGACTCAAAACGATCATCTTAAACTCACGATGAAATACAGAGTCGTGGTGAACTGTGAAAAAATGCATCGGGGTCGTATTTCCACGGATCTTGCCAATACTTTATCGATACATCTGTGAAACAAGAACGAACGATACAGTCTGAGCCAATGCAGCCGAGGGCACCTGAAGGCCACCGTAGTTATCCGACACGATTGGGAGGGGTGAGCTGAGGGGTTGGTTGTAATCTGCAACACACCACTAGATGCCAGTAAATCTTACACACTGGGCCTTTAAGTAAGGAGCCGGAAGTATTAAAAAGGTCCAAACTAATACAAGAGACATCCTCAGACTTAGATCTATGCAGGTGACAATTCCTGTATTTTTTCATATTGCAGAAAAAAAAAAAAAAAATATTGCAATTAATGTTATTGTTCTTTTTTTCCAATATCGTACAGCCCTACTTAGGACCAACAAACTGTCAAACTGATGATGTCAAAAAATCCAAGCAGACAGCAGATCCGATAATGTGCACAAGCGGTTTCACTTCCTCGTTACTCGTCTCTTCTGTCAGTGACTGTTGAAACACGGACCTCAACAGTAACAGTCGTGAAACAACTTCTACTTTCAGTCGGCCCGTCTTGAGTGTGTGTCAGTACGTGAGAGCTCAGACTCCTCAAATCAAAATACAGCGCCACCATGGAAGTCAGAGCAGCCCGTCTGTGTGAGTGTGAGCAGGATTTTGTGTATTCATTCAACAGTAAATGTTACCGTTCATGTTTAGCGACATAGCAAAGAATTTTAAAATCAGAATAGAAATCATCATTTTCTGTCCTTCTCAAATACAAACGAGCACCCACAAACACGTGGAGGGTGGCGATTGCATCCAACTAAATGTCATACTCAAACACTATGGCCGTTACTTTGTTACATCCTTAATTACGCGTGATGAAATGTCATCCAGGGGCCCTGGACTTACCAGCCCTCAAATGTTGCTCACAGAGTTGTTTGCAGCAGAGCCCTTCCTCCAATGACCTGACTGACAATCATACTGTCACATGCTTGTGTAAAAAACAATATATATATAATTCATCTCTGCAGTCATCACTGGATTTGTTCCCCTGGAGCTACAATTTAAGAGGGAAAAAACAAGTATTATAGTGCTACTGATCTAGGAAAATATTTTACCGAAGCTGCTGCTCTCCTTTTGTTTCTCGTCTACAGTCGTCATTTATATCATAAAAGTAATTGCTCTCAACACAACCTGCGACTGAGCCACAGAGGAACAGGAAACGTGTCTACGGACAAACATAACATACAAAAATGTTTTTCTCATAGTGATCTGAAAAGAGCATTCAAAACAAATACTCTGTAAAAATGAGACTAAATATATGGAGTAAAGCTGGTCTATGCATTTTCCATGCCGTTATGTAGGCGACAATGCGCTTTAATGAATGGAGAAACAAACACAGGACGCTAAAAGATGCAGAAATATTGAAGTTCCTCTCTTCCTCGCGGCGCACAAGCAATGTGCTCACTGTGCCTAAAAATGCAACGTCACTGCTGGTCTCAGCTGTCTGATCACACACATTCATGTGACCTCGTTTTAGGTCACGCAAGGCAACAGGCCCAAAACACGCAAACGCACCCACACCGGCATTTATTTCACTTTCATATCTACATGCCCGAGTTGCAGAATGTGTGCCAGGACATCAACTGCTATGTAATCGAATTGGTGTCATAAAACCACTCCCACTGTCAACACTTCTGTGCAACCAAATAATCCATTATAAAAGGACACATCTACAATAAGTCCAACTTAAAACCTATATAAATATCATCACTATTGGCCCTCCCACCACACTTCCAGCTCAGAAGGTGGATCCAGAGTCCCTCTATGGTTCCCCCTGGTTTTCTATGCGTGTTTCTGTCATTTTAACGCCCAAATTACATCTAGCAGTCATAAAATCGTAAAGCAGTGACAGTGACTTCAGTCCCCCTGAGTCATCACCCATTACTGTGTCTTTATGTCCATGTTGTCTCCTCCGCATGGATAGCCATCAGATAAGGGTGCTGACATGCAGCTCCAGCCGCAGTATTTTACTGTGTATGTAGCCATGAAGTGCATATTTAGAATCCCTTTTACAGGGCAATTGTTTTATAACAGGTCAATTGGAAACTTTAAAAAGTCAGCCGAAGATGAGAGATTTCAACTAACTTATGAAGCCAACGTTTGCTGAATTAGCTAGCTAGCCAACGGCTGATATAATCAACAAAACGGTCGCCCCCTAGAAATGAGAAGTCTGCTTCTGTTGACCTCTCAATTTAAGGACACATTTACTGCGAGTTACAAGTCTGCCGCTGTCCCCGTTAGTAAACTAAATAAATTCAGTGTGAGGAAAGAAAGCTCGACAGGGCAAGCAAGGCCGAGAAGCTTCGTAGGAGTTTTGTATGTCAGACACAGACGGCACCCAAATCTGTTGAACCAGTTGTTCCAGCGTTAAGAAAGACAGATAATCAGTTCA
Source organism: Anarrhichthys ocellatus (assembly GCF_004355925.1). NCBI lineage: Eukaryota > Metazoa > Chordata > Actinopteri > Perciformes > Anarhichadidae > Anarrhichthys > Anarrhichthys ocellatus. The sequence continues at coordinate 8,155,221 of NW_022280035.1, read as the reverse complement.
GGGCCTGGACTTAAGGGAAGCAGGCTTCACCAATGGGACTCTCCATCTCACGTGAGGTCCCAGTGCTCTGTGCTGGAGCTTTTAGGTGTGTGTGTGTGTGTGTGTGTGTGAGCAAAGCAGGACAACTCTTGAAGAGTTCTCAAAGAGGCCATTCATTCTGCAACAACAAATGCTCCCTTTACCAAAGTGTGTTGAGGGGCTGGAGTTACCTGAAATGTCTTCAACAACCAGATTTTCAGTAGAGCAAATGTTAGAACTAATATGTACAAAATCCTTATTCTGTAGGTTTTTCTTTTTAACGGTTTGTGGAATAACTGACCCAATAATTACATGATTCAACTCCAGGACAAATGCTGACACAACAATGATTAACATGTTGTCTGGCCAGCTGGGTTTCCCAAATTATCTACGTAGTACACAAAATACAGGATACTCTTAGAGAACCTGTGATGACGGGGAAGGGAAGGAAGGAAGGAAGGGGGCTTAGCATTATTCCTTTCCTTGAATGAGTGAAACTAAACAGTCATCATGACTCCGATTATTTTTACACAGTCAGTATGACATATCTCTAAACTCTAATCACACAAATAACAAATACAATTTCAGTCCCATTACCGAGCATTATACATATAATCTCTTCAGCTAAATGGTTGTTAAAGACTTGTCAGCTTAGCATTGACCACTCTAACCTCCCAGGCATGAACTAACTTCATTGTGGCCCCATCCTTCTCTCAAACACTTCCTTAACCTGAGTGCACTCCCGATGCGTGCACAGACAGTCACACACCCCTGCTTGCTCAAATGTGCAGTTTGCCCGGCCTCAACCAGTTGTGCCTGGCTCGTATATGCATACTCACACATGAAGAAACCCGCTCAAGGGCACTGTGTTGCACAGATTTAAATATTAGTTTTTCCTTGTGCAGAGCTTGTGGAACTTCCCAACACTATAAATTACACTTCATTTCCCAGATTTTGGGAAGCATGTGAACCGGGCCCTCCCAACAACAGATGTTTTAGGTCTATTATGCAACCACTCTGTCAAGTACAAACTATGATCGATGGGTTTTTCCTTTTCCCAAAACAAAAAATGGTGAAATGTGGCCGGTTAACTTTGGGGATTTAAAGGCCAACAAATAAATGAGGCCCGGCAGAGACAAACAACTTCAGGCCAAAGCTCGCCACACATCTGGTTCTACTTGGTTTTCTTTTGTTATTAATCTTTACCACACTTCCTTTCTCACACACACACACACACACACACACACACACACACACACACACACACACACACACACACACACAGCCTCAGGCTCAACCAACATACCTCAGCCGTTCGCTGGATTTTATGCAGAATCTCTTATATTTACTCCAAAAATCGACAAACAAACTCTCTACTCAGTAACTGATGCACCTCCAACGTTTAAATACTACCCATGTAATCCACTACCTTCTGCATTTAGGAAGTAGATACCTTCCACCAGTAGAAAACTATGAATGCAGCAGGTCAGCCTGGGTGAAGGTATATGCTTATAAGTCAAGAAGCCTTTGAGCTTTTCCTGGCAATTCATAGCAATAAACATTATGCATCACAATAAAGACTGCACAAAAGGAGGAACACTTTCCGCAGAGAGTCACTCTCGGGCACCAGGACAATACAAAAACACAACTGGATAGGTTTGTTTTGGAGGAGCAGCAGTAACCCGATGAGACGCTTCCTGAGAACAGAAACTATTAAAATCCCAAGTCCATTTCATAATGCACTAAGATCTGAGCAATATAAAACAAGTTTGCAAACACCAAGAGGGAAATATTCAACTGTAAGCCTGACTCTTCTGAAAGCAGGGTGGATGTTATGAATCCTGCTCCTGTGCCACTACACACATGGAAAATGACAGAGCAATCACTCACTTTTTTGAAAATATCCCCATGTAACAAAATGACAATGACAAAAAACAATGAGGACTGCACGAGAAGCAGCGCGTGTGGCTCTCGTGTGATCTCTCCATTGAGCTCCGACCAGCATGTGAAACCCATTCAGCTCTGCAGAATATTTAACACGTTAGGCCGCAGTCAGACGCACTTCAAGTAGAAATCACAGCTTACGGTGATCTCTCCGGTGCTGGCTCTGTGCCGAGACCCCACTGAGAGACCCGGAGCGACGGGCTGCAGCTCAGCAGCAGGCGGGTCAGATGCCGGGACAGTCCAGCCTCACTTTCTTCACTTGTGCATGTAGAAATAGAGCCAGGACCACGACACGGTGAATGAAACCACTGTCGGTTTAACGCTGCCCGATAAAGCTGGTTGTAAATGTAACGTAAGATGAAATAATAACGAGAGCGGAAGCAGAGAAAGATGATGAAACTGGTGACGCTAATGGAGGAGCGGAGCTAGCTAATTTACAACTTGAGCTATAGTCACACGTCACAAGTTGAGCTCGAGATGTGAGCAGGAGCCAAAAAAAGAGCCGTTTAATTCAACAGCAGCGTCTTTGTCTCGACGGTTAGTCCACCACACGCTCTTTCACTCACCGACGGTGTGTGCTGAGGGGGTTCGGCTTTCTCCGGCGGAGGCTCGGTTCGGCTGACAGTCGGTGTCCTTGCTCCTGACAATGGCCACACGTTGATCCTCCAGCAGCAGCTCGGGGGTACCACCGCCACACACACACGCTAGACAACTTCTGGGATGGTGATGATGACGCCGCCACCAGCACGCATGCGTACGAGAGCGTGAGCGGCAGCAGAGGAATCTGTAAAAAACGCACGTGCAGTAGCGTGTGGAACTGTGGAGGCAGGCGCGGTTTAAATAGTGGTGGAGGAAGTACTCACATTGTAGAAATACTCTGTTGCTGGTAAAAAATCCTGCAAAAGTACTCATTATGCAGAACGGCCTTCTTTTAGAATATATTATAGCCTATTAATGGATCGTGAATGCATTAACGTGTACATTTCCTAAATGTTGCAGCTGATCATGGTGGAGCTTAATTTAAATACTCGATACCCTGATGGGTAGCTGTAATGTCCCGAACTCATTCATACCAATACAACTGTGCTTTTTCTACTATGACATATCAACATGTCTCCAGAGAGTTTCTCATCATTTTCATGAGACACCAAGTCAAAAGCACGAGTTACCTTCTCATAATTAAGTCATGAGATAATTATAATTACAAATAAGAACAAAGTGCTGCCCCCCTGCTGGTCTTTTTGGTCATAGTCAACTAAAATGTCTTCAGTCGATTAGTCGTTTTTTATGCTTTTATTTTGCTGAATGAGTTATTTCCAAGAACCTCGTCATTTAAGATTTAAAGTGGTGCTTTTGTTCGATTCTTTGTGAAGAAACTCAGTTTTACATGTCTGTCAATCAAATCAACTAATCTAGTCGACAAAATTAGAGAGAGGAATGGACAGGATGTCATTCATACAGTATAATGCAATCCAATACAACAGCCCTGCAATACCTTTGTGAAGCTGTTAAACTCTGCTGACAATGTGAGCGCTGCTACATCAACTCATTTTTGAGAACATAATTTGGTTTTGCATGAAACTGCACATTGTTTTCTGTTATATTGCGGTATTGATAATATTAATAGTAACCTATTCACGTGGCACTTTTTCAAAAAGTAGAAACAAGTTAGTTTACAAAACTAATATAACAGATCCAAGCATAAGCTAAAACAATTAAATGTGACCCAGATCTGTGTTTCTTCTTTTCCTCTGAACCACACTATTCCTGTTAACCTTTGTCATTACTTCCCCCACCGCTTCTTTGGTTTTCTTCTGAGGGACCAATATGCTAAAATAAACAAACAATGCATGCTGCCCTGATATCAAGTCATTCCAATGTCTATGGACCCGCCTAAGAGGCGCTATCACCACTGTATTTAAATTCTAGAACTGCAACAATAAGAAGAGAAGGTCTCAGAGAGTGGGGAGGAACATAACTTGTCTTTGAAAAAAAAAAGTCACTAGATTATTAAACATGCAGTTGAATGAACACCTCTGCTGCTCAGACAGTGTGTTAGGAAAGGTTATAAGCTTCAGAAGGCAGATCTACCGTTTATTGTGTCCACACCCTCATGCAAAGTCAACATTGCCAAACATATTGTGTTGAAATCCTCCCCCCTCATCTGTGAGAGCAGAATTGCAACTTCATTACAATTGTAGTGAATGTAAGTGAGTGACACCCTGACATCTGGCTCTCTGGCCCTTTCTATCACTAATATCTGTTACTGTAATCACCAGGAGCACTAAATAAATATGTACACTGAAGAGGTAGTTCACAATAGCCCAAGTAGTGCAGTGTTTCTTCATTTTCATAAGAATATACATGTAAAAGATGATTTTCTGTCATGTGAATATTCGCTGCTCTACACTCCCACAGCATACAACAAGCCACTTTCATGCTCAAGCACAGTTCATTGAATTAACATTCTTCATCCTCCACTTAATAAAGAAACCACATGCTCTTGAACCCGTACCAGTAAATATAATCTGATCTGCCCCTGCAAGACCGCGGATACTCTGAGAAAAAGATGAACTCTTTGCTCTGAACTTGGGAAGTCTGGAACGGCTCCACTTCTTTTGTTTGACTACTGCAACCATCACCAATCTTCTGTGAAATGCTTCCAGCCGACAGCATGCGAGGATGCTTTTGGCACAGTCCCTAATTAGAATATTCATTATGTTTCTGCTAATGAGGAGCAGAAAGATGAAAGAGGCGGACACCGGCAGAGTTTGGACAAATGACAGAGATAAGACACTTTTGTCTGTCTGTGAGGAGTTTGAAATGTCCTGACATCCCATATCAGGACCAAACCACTGAGATGTCCGTGATTTAGCTCCAGTGGTGAAGGAAGCATTCAGATCTTTTATTTAAATAAAAGTACGAACACCACACTGTATAAATACTCCATTGCAAGTAAAAGGCATGCATTGAAAATGTTAGTTCAGTAAAAGTACATGAGAATAATCAGGAAAATGTATTTAAAATATTAAAAATAAATGCTATCATATAGATCATCAGACTATGATTACTCATGCTTTCATGTAAAAACAGTATCTTTCTGTTGTAGTTGGTTGAGGTGGAGCTCATTTTGTAATATTAACTAAGGATTGTTTTCATTAGGGATTAATCGCCGTATTATTTTCTCCATTAATCAATTGATTGTTTGGTTTCTAAAAAGGGTGAAAATAGTGAGAAATGCTGTCACAGTGACCCAAAGCCTTAAAGGACACCTTACCAATGTTTGTTTTGTCCAACAGATAGTCAAAATGTCCAAACCTCAACATTATTAAATAATTAAAAGGAAAAGCAGCAATTCTTCACATTTAAAAAGTTGGAACCATAAAATGTTTTTGCCTTAAAAATCATTTCAAAATAGTTGGCAATGGATTTTCTGTCAATCATCTCATTGTTTCAGCTGTACTTGTATATTCTGTTGGGCAGTTTAGTTTATAACAACGCATCATATTCTATAAGCTCTTCTTACATTTTGTGTGCTAAAATCCTAATTTGCACACAAATTAACTAAAGCAGTCAGATAAATGCAGAGCAGCAAAAAGTCCCTTTAGAAATTCTCCTCTGAATTGATTTAAGACTAAAGAAACCCACGTGGTTACATCCCTCCACTGTTTAGCTCTGAGACGCTCCTGTTGGTCTCTCTCTCTCTCACCGGGTGTCCGATTTCTCCCCAATATTTATCTGACCTCTTATCCTGCAACAAGCAGGACGTCCAACGCTGTTTGCCTAATGGTTGTCGCTGTCTTTTTACAGGGCTCACTACGACAATAAACAGTTCAAGGGGAATGGAGTCACACGCTGATGACTTGTTGTTTCATCCCAGAGGGTGAGGAGAAAAACAGACAATAGAGAGAGGCCTTAAAGAGAACAAAAAGTAAGGGGTGGTGGGGGATGTGAGAAGTTACAGGAAAAACTGATAATGAGAAACAGATTGTGTTTTGGGGAAGGTTCAGCTGGAGATTTTGGGGGTGTGTGCTGTGAGCGAAAACAGCATTTCTGTTCCTGCTTGTCTTCAGTAAAGTATCTCAGTAATTTTAGCACCGCGACAACAACAACAACAACAACTCCAGAGTTTTTAATCAAAGCCAGATGTGCAGAGTCCACTGTGTCACGGCACACATGCTCCTGTCAAAGTAACAGGCGCATACAAATAAGATCCCTCTTCTGAACATCAACATGCATGTCTTTCTGTTGATGTTTGTCTGTTGTCTTTTCAGGATCCTGTCTGTCTGTGTGTGTGTGTGTGAGTCCTGACCCATTAAAAGTGCAGTTTATTTGGTAATTTACTGAAGTCTATCTGAGACTTCTCTTCTGACACATATTCAAAACACACACGTGCACTCATACTGAGCAATGTGTGCATTCAAACATAGCAATACAAAATGTAAATTCCGTTCCTTGAAATAAACTGCTGCAGCATCATGTTTATTTGCTGCACTGTGTCGCCCTGGAGATTACATGGACAAAAGAACAAGAGTCTGCACTCATGCTTGCAGTTCTGTGAGTCTGCACACACATATGCACGGCAGTGATTAAAGCTCAATAATAATAATAATTAATAAGCAGAATAATTGTATTTGTATAGCACTTTTCAAGCTTGCAGCACAAAGTGCTTTCAGCATAAGAAAATCTCAAGAACAGCAAAATACAAACACACAGAAGGTGGAACAAGTAAAACTATTAAAATAAACTTAAAATAAGGTTTTTGCACAATAGAACTGTATTATTTAAACAATGAAGAGTGTCAGCAGATTAAATACTGGCTGGAAGACTGTTTTTGAAAGCTGAGGTGCCAGTACAGCAAACGCTTAATCAGCCTTTGACTTTAACCTGGACTCTGAAACAGCTAGCAGGCCTGAGAGGCCGTTTTGGACGGTTAGGACTTGAAAGTCCACTGACTAGTCATGTTTTTAAATGTTAGCTTGATAACATGTTGACCTGATGATGGCGGTAGATAAAAAAATGCTTCGAGCTGAATGCTGGTATGCGGTTAGTATGCTCACATTCTCAATCAATGACAATGCTAACATGTTGATGTCAATGTCAACCATGTTCACTACTTTAGTGTGTCAACATGCTCCCATTGGAGCTTAATGGGACTATATTCATTTAGTTGGCATTCCTACAGAATTGGACAAATTTGATTGAACAATTTCTTTTTCACTAAAGTAAAAGACAGATAAAAAAATACACAAATATCAACACAAAACTAGACGCACTGTCCGTTTGTGTCTGTACAAATTGAGTTGTTGCATCCACCCAGTGTGACAGATTGAGTAACTCTGAGATTTTTAGATGTGTGCTGTCAACTGGTTAAACTCCCAGTATTGATCTGTGTGTCACCCACTGTGCCGATGAACCTTTTGGCTTCCCTCACCTGTGTCCTATAGATAGTCTCCTACCTTTGTCCCACTTAACCTTTTGCTCAGTCTCAGTACTCTAGTGCTTTTCTTTTCACATGACAACTGTGGCGACTGTGGCTCGGTGGGAGAATCGTCCTTCAATCAGACGCCCCGGCTCCGCTAGTGTTGATGTGTCCTTGGGCGAGACACTTAACCCCATATTGATCCCGCAGGCATTCACGCCCATTCGGGCCTGAATTGGCCTGCAGTGTATGATTGGGTGTGAATGATGAATGCGAAAGGTTAGTTGGAGTGGCACCTTGCATGGTAGCCCCCTGCCATCAGTGTATGAATGGGTGAATGATGACATGTAGTGTTAAAGTGATTTGATTGGTCGGAAGACTAGAAAAGTGCTCGACAAGTACAAGCCCATTTAAATAGGATTATTGAAATGGTTTCCATGGAATCAGGAAATATATGACCAACTGGACTTTCCAAGTTGCACAAAATGGAAATACTCAAGTTAAGTTTAGTACAGCACTTGAGTACATTTACTTTTATATTCCACCACTGCTTAAAATAAACATGTTTTACATGGTCTAAAAAACTCTTCTCTACTCTGTTCATTCAGGCATAAAACCACACGGTCATCACTGCGCCAAACAAAGGCGTGTACTAAACAAAACCACACGATTCCTACTCTGTTCCTGTTTCATATGCTTTGTATCTGCCCGCTCATGAGAAAGAGTACAAAAAAATCCAACGCTTGCTCGACACACAGTCAAACAATCTGGCCTTTATTTAACCAGCAAAGACACATCTGCAGAAAAAAAAAAGGAAGAGTGAGAAAGAATGCTGAATGTTAAAAAAGGGTAGAGATGGGGGAGATAGAGAGTCTCTGCTGGGCCTCAACTCTGACAGACTTGGACGTGATGCTCAATGATTAATGTGGCAATAAAGTGTTGAGAAAAATGAACCCCTAACCCTAACCCTACTTCTTCAAAAACTCTTTTGGCCTTTTGGATCAGCTATCAAATGCGTTGTCACAAAGCTGAAAACAGAGCTGATTTTTTACTCAAATAAGGTTTTAAATCTAGGTCTTTTACTTGTAAGAGTATTTTCACAGTCTGGTATTGCTACTCTTACTTAAGTTAGTGCAAACATCTATCAAGCACAATGTGGATGTACAGTACACAGTCACATGACAAGCACAGTATGTGGTCTTCTTAGCGAGCACAAACACAATAATTAGGTGAAAAACGTTTACAGGTTTACCCAAAGACACTGTGTTACAGGTTACAACTATTCACACAATCAGACTCAGACTGCTCTGGATCAAACCATGGGACACCCTGTCTATCCGTTTCGTTTGGCTCTCAACTTAACTGACATTTGCTGAGATGTTTCCTGCACCCTGGAAAGAAAAAGATCCCAAAACTCCAAATTCAAGCCATGTGCAAATTCCACCCATGTTTGTTCTTCCAATCACAGCAGAGGTGGAGTAGTAACGTCCTTCCCCTCCAAACTAGGTTGTCGGTGTGAAAAACAACCCTGCATTTTTCTTTTTCCACATGGGAGTATGTGTGCATGTCAGTTGGTTGGCGGTCCTCCATGTCTTTATGTGGACACAACCATTTGCTCTTTGATGTCAAGGTCCTTAACTGTACATGCACTGTGAAATGTGCACAAACACGTGCATGCACATACGGTAACAGACTTACTTATGCGTTTCCACATTTGAACAGAGATGTGCTGATGTATTGTCATGCACAGAATACATGTATCAATTTGTTTTGTTGGAGATATATAATATCAATATAAGTTAATACAACTACAGAACTTTTGAGCAGAGCCCCTTTGAGAAATACTTTTGAGGCTGACACAATCTGATAACAATGTATATGTGGATATTTGCTTTTTTGATATAAACCCATAAAGGAGAGAGTGTGAAGTTTCACAGCTGTAATAAAAATGTATCAGTGCTCTCTGGTGGACAAAATATGTAAGAAAGACTGTTTCTAAATTACTGCAACTTTTCGTTAGTTATGGACATATATATATATATATAGATGTCTGTGCTAAGCTAATATTTGGCTGATTTATCTGCCAGAGTCTAATTGTTCCTTTATGATATACCTCTGTAGTCTATATTAACACTGGTCTAATGTAAAGACGTGTGTGTTCGCCTCCACACATGTATGAAATTCCTTTGCTGCAGAGAGACATCTGAGGATTGTTTAAAACTTGTCCCACAAAAATGTCTGACCTTCCTTTACGGTGTTTTTATCTCCAACTGCCCCCGACTCTTCTTTCCACTCGGCTCGTAAATTTCCTAATTTTTAATTTTTGTAAGACAAAATAAACATGAAGACTTCAGTATACTTAAGTGTCTTGATGTTCATAGCAAGAGATAATAAAGTATTTACAGTTACATGTGGAACTGTATATATCTACTGTACATGTCATACATCCAGCTGTTTATTCTGGATATACTATTTTACAATTTCATGACTGGGGCTGAGAAATATATAGATAATCCAAGACTGCACTGACCTTTCCATATTCAAATCCCAAATCAAAACCCACCTTTTCAAAACTGCTTTTAATGTGTGACCATTACTGTGTATGTTATGTTTTTAGTGTATTGCTTTTATATATGAAGATTTTAATGTAAAGTGTCTTTGAGTACTCTGAAAAGCGCTCTATAAATAAAATGTATTATTATTATTATAATATATCGATATTGTGATATGACACTTGATTTTGGATATCGTAGTACAACAAAGTGTTGTCTTTTCCTGGTTTTAAAGGTTATGGTCAAATGATCTTGTCAACTTATCAGACTGTTCTATTATTGCCTTTACCCACTTAGTCATTATATCTATCTATAGATATATAGATATACAGACAGACAGACAGACAGACAGACAGACAGATAGATAGATAGATAGATAGATAGATAGACTTTATCACAGATGTCTGGCAAACAGTTGTTCTTGCCTTCCTTCTAGTGGCTTAACAGGAACATTACATAATTACCTGGTATCAACTTTAGTTGTATTGCTACTACACCACCTGCTGGTCTAAAGTATCATTTTGAACAAACCATGATTGTCCAAAAATTACTGTCAACTGAAAACTGAATATATAAAGGGAGTAATATGAGATGTTGTAGTACTAAAGTATGAACAGGCCATTATACATTTCTGTAAGATCCCAAGTTGATGAAGTAGAGACTCTTATTTTGTTAAAGTACAACACAAACTGCAATATCAGCAGTGACCAAGTACATTTAATCCAAGTACAAGTACAAGTACAATTTGGAGGTGCTTGTGCGCTATTCAAGTGTTTTTATTTTACTTCATTTTTCTACTCCACTACATTTCAGAGGTAAATACTTCCACTAAATGTATTTACAGCTTTAGTTACGATTACATAGCAAAACACTTTAATGCATATGTTGATTAACTTTAATAGTAAAATGCTGCGTATTGATGAATCAGTATTAATACCTAATGATAACACTCACAGGGGGCAGTTTTCTGCAGAAGCAAGTATAGGCTACCTTTGATGATTTAGTTTACTTTGCTTGATAACACTTCAGCACGATTAGTTATGAAGGATTTTGAAAGCAGGACTTTTACTTGTAAAACAGCTGTAAAATCCAGCCAATAAATGCCCACAGTTTAGTTCAGGTATTAATCCTGTACACGAATGGATCATTTTGTGTGAACTGCTGTATCGCAGCCTCTCCTCTCAGACGGATGATAACTGTCTGAAGTGTGAAAGTCCCTAACAAACTACCTGACACAGCCCAGGTGAGTATGAGCCATGATGAAGTACAACTTGGGCAAAAATGAAGTAATTGTAAAGAGGACAAAACATGCGTTAACAAGACTTACCTTAGTTCAGAGCGGTCGTGTCGAGACAAAATGGTGAGTCAGTGTTCACCTGAGCTGTAGTCTCAGGACAGGACAACCTGTCTGATGTTTGTGCTCCTTAAGTACAAGTACAATTTTAGGTACTACGTTATATTTCTACTACTACTACTACTATTGTACTTTCAACCTCATTTATTTGATCATATCAGTCACTTTGCAAATTGAGATTATTAATAAAAATGTACCAAAATATTTCTATTTGTGTGGGAATATGTCAGTAGTCTGTATCTTTTAATGTATTACTACACCTGTCAGCAAGTTATGAAACATTGATGGCGAGAAACTGGTTTCTGTGATTAAACAGATGACAGGATGGACAGTAAGAGAGGACTCATCCTTTCTCTTTCCGTATGACACCGTGAGTCACGACACAGACGATGATCTGCAGATGATTTCACATCTGATGAGCGAGTCCCTGCATGCGCTGTGGCTTTGTGTATTCATCAGCTTAGCTCATTGTGTAGTCTACATTAAACCTGGTCTGGCTGTGAAATCAAATATCCCTCTTGGACAAAAAATCTAAATCTGTGGTTTTAGGGATTTTTTTTCTTTTCATAATTTCAATATAAAATACCGTTCAATATTCAATATCGTGACTTTTAACAGTCCATTTTTGGGGGGGAAATACACACAAAAAACAATACTAGGTCTTATGGCATGTTTTGATTCAAAGTATTCCCATAATTGAACTATATCCATGCACTGTATTCATGTAACTCTTGTTTGTATCTACACCTCCCAGCCATAAATACCGTACTGAACATAAAACAAACATTCGCTTTTTAAAAGTCGCAATTGATGTGATTTTCTGAAGTGAGATGAGGCCGGGCCCTCTCTGCAGCCATGATGTGTTTGGGATTAGACTGACTGACCGTTAACGTGACTCTGATGCAGCTGAAAGTCTTTAGTACCACCACAAAAGACTTAATTATCCCAGAGGACCTCAATGTAAACACCTCAAACATGGTGGTAAAAGGGAGTATAGAAGGAGAAGGTATTTTAAGATTGTAAATGACAAATGTCTGTAGAACTATTGGTTGACAGAAAATAATCTGCAGCTATTTGATAATTGATTTGTTTAAGAAAAAACACAAAATATTTTGGCTTCTTATGTGAGACTTTGCTACATCCTTTCCTTTAAATTAAAGTAAATTGAATATTTTGAGGTCTTGGACTGAAACAACAGCATCTTTAAAGTCACAGGCAGCAACAACCCAAGAGAAGAGGAGGCACAACTCAGACACCTGTGACTATTAACATCAGTTATTGATTAAAAAAAAATCGTTAAAAAGAATCAATCAAATATGTAAAAATATTTGTAAATACTAATGACAATTGAAGAACATTTTATAAAAGATTAGAAGGGAAAAACAGGTGAGGAGAAGTTCAAACAGAGGATGAGACGCAGAGTGGACCAGTCCAAGTCTCAAATCAAAACTGGAAATGTCTTCATTAGTAAACTCTCCTTAACGTATTTACCACAGAGGTTGCTTTCTTTGTTGTTGCAATAATACACATTTTGTTCAGTAAGATAATCTTCACAAATGACCACTTTTGTGATTTATGGAGCATAAACGCGATTGCCAGAAGTTAAAGGCTAACGTTACCACATAGTTAAAGCCTTGAAAAGACAACAAAACAAAAAAAAAATCCCCACTCCCCCTTGTTTGAGAGTCGTCATGCAGTATTGTGAATGAGTCACATCCTCTGAAGTCTTGACCTTGTGAGAAAGTAGGCAGTCAGTCTCTGTAATTCACTCAACTTCCAGGAATCCAGTGTGGGATCCCCCCTCCCCCCTCCTCCCTCCTCCCAGTCCTCCTCCCCCTCCTCCCTGCTGCTTGTCTGCTATGTTGGCTGCTCGTCTCACATACCTCCAGGCTGCTCACACTGAACGCTGCTGATTGGACGAGGAGGGAGAGAGCTCGTACCTGCCAGGTGGAGGTTAGTGCTGCTTCATTATTGAATAGGCTGGTGGGAGTTAAATGGGAGTGTTGGGAACGCCTCCTTCTTCCCTGTCTACTCAAAAGCACTGGTGGCAGCAGCTGAGGAGTAAAAAAAGAGAAGGAGAGAGACAAGTAGCTGACATCTGAAACCCACCTCAGGGAGTAAAACAGCTGTGATAGTCACACAGGTAGGTGAGGAAACCAGTCAAGTTAAGCTATTTTTTATTTAACTGTATGTTTCTCTGAAGCTTGAAATCAAATATCCATGATTCTTTTCACTTTCATTAATATTAAAATGAGGTTGGGGGTTAATAGTTAATGGGGTTAATAGTTGCTGATACTGTGGTCCTTTTGTTGCCTTTGACACATGACTTTAAAAGTTTGCATGCGTCTGTTTTACGTGCTGCTTTGTTTGTAATCTAAACCTTGTGACAGAGGAGACTTTTGTCTGGACAGAGTCACTGTCCTCGTTCATTTTGTATTCGACCTGGTAGCGGATCATTTGTGATCCTGGGCGTGTCGATGATGTGAGTTTGAGAGGACTCTGGTACATGGAAAGTTTGCTAGAGCTGAAACGATCAGTTGTATAATAAATTAGTTGATCAACAGTCCGATAGAAACAGTTGGGAATCGATTTTTGTTTCAATTCATTTATGAAGCTAAATTGCTGTTTTCATCAGATAAAAAATTTGATTGGAGTAAATGAAGCAACAAGTAATTGGGCAACATCCCACAGTGTGCGTGTGATATTTGATTAATTATTGAAGCCATTTTTAAAGCAAGAATACCAAACATTGTTGGGTCATCTGCTTCTTTTGTCAGTTAAAAATAATTTCATAATTGTTTATGATTTTGATGGGTTATTAAGAATGTTCTTAAACAACTTAATTTGCAGCATTGTCTGGTTCCAGTTCTGACTTTGAAAGCAATATTGCAATCTCACTAATGCAACAAAATGTATGTATTTTGGGGTGCGTGTTTGCTGTCCCTATTTTCGTACATTCTGCCATCACTGGCACTCACTTTATATGCTGCCAATTTCTCAAAATGGCAAGCAACCCTTACCGAGGAGCTCTGATGGCGGTGGAATATTTAACATAAAGCAGACCGTGTTCTAGGAATTAACGAGCCACAACAACATCTCAATAGTCCACCTGCTGGGTGACGTATAGAGACCCTGGAGGCTCTGCCATCTCCGCCCCTCTCATTGACCTCATTGTTTAATTCGTCCGGAGCATGTATAACTCACGGCTGACAGTTATTTATTGTAAACTGATGGTGCTGCTGCGTGTGTCTGCTTGCCCTCAGCCTTGAGGCTGTGAAGTTGCAGAAGCACGTAGAGTCGTGCCTGTAAGTGTGTATGCAGAGGGTGTTTGTGTGATGCAGGCATATCAGTTGTCTTGTCTGCTGGTAGTCTCCCTCAAGGCTCAGTCAAAGCACAGTCGCACAGGGAACAGATGGTTGATGGCTGTGTGACGCGCTCTATTGACTTTCTGACTCAAACACTGGGGCTGGTCCATGCTGCAGTGATGGCGACAAACAGTCAAATGTGGAGTCTGGCAACAATATATTGATCTCTTGGTGATGTTTTGTAATGATGTAAAAGCCAGGCCTGTCTGAGCTGAGCTGTGTTTAACTACGCACATGTGTCAAGATAAGGGGCAAGTATTACATTTATCTAGCAGCATGAGAAGGGAAGTGTCATCAAAATTTAAATGTACAAGAAGGGTGTTCCTTTCACCTTTAACTCTCCAGTTTTAGAGCTGCAAAACTGCAGAGAAGGAACTACGATCAAGAGTTTAACAGCAGTACTGAATAATGTGATTATTTGACTTGTTTTCATCCGGCTCAATAAGCTCTTTTTTTGTGTGTGTCCTCTCAGAGTTACGACGTGTGTTTCTGGAAAGCTGACAAGACAAATTGATTGCTCAGACGTTTAGCAAAGATGGCCTCCACCGCTCCATTCAGCCGCAGACAGTGGGCGTCCCAGTCTCTGAGGGTCACCGCCAAGGAGATGTCCATCGTCTCTGCCCGGGGGAAAAACAACGCCATTGCAGAACGCTTCTCTAAGTAAGTCTAACCTTCGCTCACTCTTCCCCTCTGGCTTCCACCGCGGATATAATTAATAATTCACCAGCAGCCACTCAGCAGATAAGACTTTATTTTTTTATCCCTCACTTCAGAAATGAGGTCAAGGTTCTTCCGCACAACACTTTCTTGCCACTCAGCTGTTTTCAGTTTCCTCTTTTCTGTAAATTAATCACGCCATCGGCTTTAACCAGTTACTCCAGTTGTGTCATTTTTGGGTATCGCAGACTTTTAGATTACTGTAAGTGCACCAACATTCATGGCTTGCCTCTTTTACCTGTTGCACGTATCAAGTTCCTCATTTGTGGATTGAGAAGGTGGTTGCGTGGTAGGATGTTTACTCTCTGTACTTTCTCCGTCTGACCACTAGGGGATAGTACTGCTCTGTTTGAGGGCAAAAAAAAATAATGAACAGTTTACAATATTTTTTTGTTCCATCAACTGTGTGACATGGTTCAATTTAGTTTTTGTCACTAATCCACATTTTAAGAATGGATAAACCTGCGACATACTGACATATTCCTAAAATACACTTGTATTTAACATGTTTTGTTGAGTCGCACAATGAAAAAAAAATATATATTTGCTCCTGTCTTGTGAAATACTTTTCTTTTCCCCTCTTCAGATCTCTTGACTAAACAATTTGACAAGACTGTTTTAAGACAAGGTCTAGATTATCTGTCTTTACATCAGAAGCGGAGGCGAAACAAAACATGAAATCTACTTGTAACTTCCTCTGTCACCTCACAGGAAGTGACCAAGTGACTTCCTGTGAGGTGGGCCGAATATTTTCCATGCATGAAATCATCTAATGTTTTTTGAGAGGCCAGAGATATTTCATATTAGTTTCCTGGGTGTTTGGACCAGCAGTTTCTGATAATGGGATCTCCATAAATGTTCTCCCATTCACTCCCAACGTCCTCCTCCTCAGGTACCAGATGGCAGCAGAGGAGGGAAATGCAGAGAAGAAGAAAGCGGTAGGTAACTTATTCAACGTGAAATATGTCAGGATTCACTCCTTCACAGTAGTGGAAGAAGTGTTCAGATACTTCACTCAAGTAAAAGTTGCATTGAGTTTCATTATATGTTCAATCTTTTATTCAGTTAAAAGGAGTACTGGGTGAAGGTAAATTATGTGTTCAAATTTAGTTTTTAGGCGAATGAAGGCAGTTGTTGAAGGAGATGTTTTCATAGCAATACAAAGAGGGAATTAATGACCCGTTTAACTTCTTAAAACTAGCTCAAAGTGTTGTTTTTGTTTTGGAATTTCACTGGTGTGGGTACGACTACAGATGGTCTGGCATTGTGTATATTTGTTTTTTTTTTTTTTTTGTTTTTTTGGATGTAGCTTGTTAAAGCCCTAAATCCGGAGTCCATGCAGGTTTTGGAGGAAATTAGGCTTTTTTTTTTTTTTTTCTACCAAGAGGGCACGAGAGGAAAATGATGTCATTGTAAACAAATGTGAAATTTGTTCTGTTGAATTCAGGCTTTTCAAGAAGTAATGTCAGGAAGCCAAAATGAATAGTGCCATCTCTGTACACTGGCAAAAAAGTAGAACAGGCCTTTTAGATGTGGATATGACCCCTTACACTTCCTCTAACAGTGAGTGGGCAATTTTTGTTTTGTTTTATTTAGCCTGGATAATCTAATTTTAAGCCTCATTTACACAAAAGGTAGTGCAAAATGTTCATACAAGCACCTGCATAAAAACGCATAGCAAAACTGCACAAAGGGAACCGTAGTGTTTTAAAAGGTAAATCAGACTAACGGCAATTCCCATGCTGGACTTAATTTGAGCTACTTCATGAGCCGTTAGTTGAAAGACCTTGCACACTGATGGGTCCATGCACCCGCACTGTTGTTTTTCATTTTTCACCAGTTATTTTTTTCCTTCTCAGTGGGCATGCACAGACAAGGCTTGATTTAACGTCCTCACGCTCCTGTTGGTGTTTTTCAAGACAAGCTGCAACTTAATCCTTTTTATTAGTGCATGGAGATTTGTGATCTGTGTCCAACCTTACAACATCTAACCAGCCATAACACACTTGTGTGGGCACGCAGCGCCTGTCATTTAATAATAATGCAGCATATTTTATAGATTGATCAGGAGTTTTGTATGTAAAATCAAAGTAGCTGGTAACTATAGCTTTCAGATAATTGTAGTGGAGTAAAAAGTACAATATGTGTCCTTCTGAACTGTAGTGAAGTAAAAGTATACAGTAGCTGAAAATGGAAGTACAAGACTTGAGTAAATCTACTTTGTTACTTTCCAACACTGCTCCTTCTCTGCAATTTAAGGCTAGAAAACCTTTATTTTGAGACATTAATCTTAAACGTCTTGTTCAGCATCTCCACATACACAGCGGCAAAAGTTGGTGAGGCGTATTGGCATCTGCTGTCATGCAGCGGTGGTCGCAAGACGCCTTGGTCCCACCTGATCTGTGTGGGAAGGCTTGTTGGATGCCGTCTACAATCTCAGCTATGCATTTTGCTTTTTCCTCTCTGAAACATTGGTTGTTGCAGCTCTTTGTTTTTTTTTTTTATTGCCTTATTTCTGTTAAAGGACATTTGAAACTCCACTGATCCTCTGCGGTTTCCTTCAGTGCCACCATGAAGTTCACATTGGTGGTTTTGAGTCAAATCTCCCAACAACTACTGAATTTATTGTCATGAAGTTTGGTTCTGACATTCATCTTCCCCTCAAGATGAATCCTAAGGATTTGATCCCATGACTTTTCCTCTGGTGCCATCATCAGGTCAAAATCTCAATTTGGTGCCTCAGCTGTACTTTATCTTAAGTACTAGCAAATATTTACACGCCAACATGCAAATTTACTGTCTTCTTGTGTTGCTGGTTACCTCCCAGTCATTTTTAATGCAGAATGTTTGACTGCAATTTTGTCATGTTTATTTTTGAACTGGGTTCCTGAAATAAGTGTTCTGTAGCATTCCTCACCACAGAAAAAGTAAAGAGTAGAAATGGGAAAGGTAGTTGAAGGTGATGCTGTCGACTCCAATCCCTAAAATAAACATCAGATAGAGATGCAAAGAAGGCTTATCAGAACCTTGTTGTTTATCCAGGTTTCTGCTCTCTGCAGTTCTTTGTGGAAGATTTCATTTTTTTCGAGCATGCTCTCCTTTTACCTTCTCATTTCCTGGACTTATTTTCCCTCACTGACTGTCTCCGTTTCTGATTTTCTCTCCCTCCCCGCCCCTAACGCCCTCATTCAGTCCACTCCCTCTCTGTTTCCTTCCCTCCTTCCTTCCTTCCCTCTGTAGGAGGGGGGTGGGCTAGTTACTTCATGCTGCTCTGATCACTTCTCAAGGCGTTCACATCTGGGACAGCTTGTAGCCGGCCAGCAGACACACTCGACACACGCATACATTTCAAACGCACAACGCCAACTGGACAGCCGGGTCTTCAGCGTCTCTCTCAGGTTTTTAACTCGCTACTTTACTTTGGTGGGTTTTTCCAGCTTTTTGTTCTGTGTCCTGCAGTTTCAGGTTTAGAGACTTGCATGCTGAGCAGCTCTTTGTCTGTCTCCTTCCTTCTGTCTTTCATAGCTGAAAGTGTTTGCTTGCATGAATGCTAACGTGTAGTTTAACGTGTGTGTGTAACAGTGTTATAGTTGGTGTTTTTAGCTTCATTCAGCAGTCTTGAGGACCAGGTGGTGTCACTCCAACATTGATGGAATTCATTGAACGAACTAAAAGTGTTTGTGTTCTCTGCCAAAGCTTTAACAGAAATAGTGAGTCATCCTGTTGGTGTGTGCCATTTGTGTTGCTGGCAGTTTATCTTCTGCCTTCCCACTACTCTGTTTAAATACTCATGCAGCCAAATTCTTTGTTAAATGCTCCTATTCTGCATGAGAGGACATCTGACTAATCGATTAAGCAAACTCTTTTCCTAAATGTGAAAGATAACGGAGTCTATCTTGGGTTTTTGATTGTTTTCACTTTTCGGATATATTACAGACAATTAACTTTTATGCTTAAATTAATCTGAATATATTGCCACCAACATAAGTTAAAGGCCTTTTTTAGATCTACAACCTGTTGCATTGGAGCTGAAATTATTAGTTGATTAACTTTGACATTTTTAGAAAAAATGGCTCCAGCTTCTCAAATGTAAAAGTTGTATGCTTTTCCTTTTGCTTATGTGTGATAGTTTGTAAGTAAGCTCAAAGATTTTCATTTAAAGAGAAGTCGGTATGTATCACCGAAGAAGGTTACACAATGGTGATTGAGGCTATGGTCCACTGATGAAAGCGCTTGCATTTCCATTATTGTGAACTAGGTGTCTGTGGGGACATTTCCGGTGGGAAAAACGCAAGCGGCGTACAATTGGGGAAATTCGATTTTTAATACAAACTTACCCTGCAATTACCGCTTATCCCTATAGGTTCCTTCAAAGACAAACGAGATCTTCCAAATTGCAACTAAATATCTTTGGACTGATTACTTGCGTTTCCAGAATATTATGGGCGATGTTTTTCTGACATTTCAACGACAAACCCTGAGCAGATTAATTGATAATGAAAATAATTGTTAGTTCCAGTCGTACATACACCGTCCTGCTGCCTGACATACTTGCTCCTGCTTAAAATAGTCCTCAACAAACCCAATATTTTCTTCTGTTTGCTTAAAATTGCAGTGACCAACTGTTTTGAAAAATGAATAACATTATTTGAGAGACATTTAGGTCTGCAGTAGGAACCAATGTGTTTGGAGCTGATAGCCACAGACTGGGGATGTCAAAGTGTTGATCACTAAGTGTGAAGTGCTTTTATTTTTCATTTTTCTCAGCAGGTTGCAGAAACTCTTCCCTCCACACTGCGCAGTGGGAATCTGAGTGCTTTAAAGAAACGTTGGGAGCAGCAGCAGCCATCCAGCCACAGACCCCAACCTCAAGCCTGCATCCCAGCTGACCCTCGGAGCCACATCAGCCAACCAACAGGCCCCAAACCTACACCCACATCACAGATTGAGAACCAGCCAGACGCCTCTAAAACCATCACACTGTCACAAGACCAGGATACTGAGCCGAAGACGCTGCTTCACTCTGAGACCAGTGAGATGAGCACCAGCCAGCTGCGTTCTGCTGAACACGAGGATCTGACCGACATGGAGAAGCCCAGCAGAGATTCAGAGGAGCGGGAGGGAGCAACAGCAGCTGAAGTATACGACTCTGAGATGCCCAGTATCCCCCTCAACAGCCTCAAGTTGATGTTTGAGAAGGGAGAGAACCTGACCGACAAGGTGAGTCTTCTATTTTCACTAATGATGACCAGCAGATTGTCCTTTTTACCTTCATGTAAACATCGCGTTTGGTTTCTCCATTTCACGTTTTGGACTTCTGTTCAACGCCTATAAGTTAAGGGTCTGACATTTTCGTTAGTTTCATGTCAAACAGAAAACATCGTGATTGGTTTCAGTTTAAGTAAAAAAATATGCTTGTTCTCAAAGAGGTCAGATCCCTCCAGTATCTTCATGCTGCTAGTCACATGGTGCAGCTTCACTTCACCAACCCTTGTCTCAAAACACACACACGCACTCAGCTGACTTGCACATCCTGTCGGCAAGCATCGGTGACCGGAGCCTCATGCACCCCGGGGCAGCTAATTGTTATTTGTGGAGCATAAAAATCTTCTAACGTCCAGTCATGCATTCACTTGAGGCGTGTAAAATGTAAAGAGTTCATACTCGAGGTGTGACATGTTAACAACGACCGTGCTGTGTTTCCTCAACAGAGCGCCCATTTACAACAGGAAGAGAACATTACGAGCCATTATGAGGCATTAAGAAGCAGACTGTTTCTGTATTCACTGAGTTTTTAAAATAAACCACTTACTTTGTGTTTTGTGCTCTATACTGTACATGATTGATTAGAAAATATGGCACCACAGTAATTTAAGGTGATATGGTCAAGATTTTGATATCAATAATGGATCACATGACTTGATCACTTGTAGTGAAAAAAATCACTCAAATACGCAGTTCCCTTCAGATCCACAAAGCATTTTGTGTCTATTGGCTCATTGTTTTGCCTCACTTTTGCTGCTCTGATAGTGTTTTTGCGAAAAACTTTGCACTTTATGCAGCCTGCACAGCCTGACTGGATGCTGTGAGATGTGAGCAGCTTCATTAGAGAAGTTGAGTGAGGCGACGGCATCTCCTGTAACTCGGAGCCAACTCCCTCAGGCAAACAGCCACTCTTCTGAAGAATTTCTGCTCGTCCATTCCTGTAAATGTATTTATTTTTTTACCAGATAAGTCTGCCCTACAAACATGTTCCTGCTCACACGTTTGAGTTTGTTTTTTTCCAGTTAAGTCTGCCCTACAAAATGTCTCAAACACTATCACCACTCATGTGTTGATCTTTTTTCTTTTTTTAAAGGATCAGGAAGGTGTTACTCTGTTTTTTTGTTTTTTTTGTCAACAAATCCCACAAAAGGACTAATTTCCCTGACTTGGACTGGTTGACAAGTTTAAAAGTAAGAAAACAGTCAAAATTAGTTAAACGTCAGATATTATAAGAACAAATCTTCTTTTAAATGCTGCTGAAATCAATGTTTCCGCTGCGGTCACCCGGTTAGGAATGAGCCTCCCAAAGCCGACGCATTATGAGGTGTAATATTTGAAACGGCAGTGGACTGTGGTCTAATAGAGTCATGGTTTCGCAATACTTATCGCATTAGTACCTTAGCGTGCAAGTTTGATTCATTGTGCCAGCGGGTGTTTGTGCTCACTGTCTGTGGCTCTCAGCCCGAAAATAACTGGTTCCCACTGAAGAAGTAAATCTTTATAAACTTGTTTTTTTTTTTTGTTTTTTTTTAAAACAAAAGCTCGACAATTTCCTAAAACAATGTTTGCTTTCATTCACTTTCTTGTCAAGACTTGGATGAGAGAATCAGAACTACTCTCACAGCTGTACAGAAGTATGACGCTACGGCTAGTTAACTTATCTTAGCACAAAGACTGGAAACAGACCAGCCTGGTTCTGACGAAAGCTCACTAATAAACAAATTGTATCTAGTTTTGTTTAATCCTCACTAAAACCAAAGTGTAAAAATGACATGTTTTGGTGGTTTTACTGGGAGTTATACCAGTCAGCCAGGCTAGCTGTTTCCAGTCTTTATGCTAAGCTAACTAGCTGCTGGCGTCACAGCTTTAAGGGAGATATCCACCTTCTCATCTATTCTAAGTATATTTCCAAAACTGTCAAAATTATTCCTATAAAACACTCAATCTGGAGTAAATGGTGCATTTGTTAGGGACTACTTTCAGCTGTGGATTAATCCACATTAGGCGCTCCAGTGAGGACTTGTAGCAAGAGGACTGTATGTGGGATTGAGAAGAAGAAAATTACAGAATATCAACAGACTTTAAACCTAAGATGGTTTGTTGAGATTTTGTGGGATCCGTGACCAACAAAGAAGTGGCTCTTGCCAAAAAAATGTGCTTTCATTGCAAGACTGACCACCTACATGTGGGCTTTTAAAAAAGTGAGATTGAAGAGTACTTTGGGGAGTCTTTTTACTGCATGTTGCATAGTTGTCTTACCAAAAGAGGGATTGTTTAGGGAGATCATAAAGCAGTAATACAAGATCTAGTTCTTACAATAGTGTCCACTGTATAGCTGAGGCCGGGCCTTCGGCTTTTCTTTGTTGAGCTCCTCTTCTCAGGGCAGATGAGGTAATGGTGCCGGCTGGCAGGCTCATGACTGCAGACAGCTGATCTGCACTCTGAGCCTCTTCAGACGGTCTTTCCCCCCCCCCCCCACGGCCATCAAAGCTCTCCTCTTCCCCTCCCCACCTCATCAATCATCCTTGTTGTCCACTTCTCTGCTCCTCAGCCCTCCGTCCAGCTCCTCCATATTTTCTCTCTTAACCCTCCCTCCTCCTCCTAAACCTCGACCTCCAGTATCTTCTTTTTTTTAGACAACATGGCTGTAGGGGTAGCAATGTTGGTCTGTCCTCAACTTTGGTCCAGTCGAAAATTACTTAACTATTTGGTGGATTCATTGACATACCATTTTCCACAGAGATTCATGTTCCCCAGAAGATAAATCCTACTGAATTTGGTGATCCCCTGACTTTTCTTTTAGCGCCACAGCAAGGTAAATTTATCCTGTGAAATATCTTAACATCTACTGGATGTAAGGCACAACATTTTCCAAAGACATTGATGACATTCCCTTCAGCCTCAGCTTTAATTTGAGTGTAGTGCTAATTAG
Source organism: Anarrhichthys ocellatus (assembly GCF_004355925.1). Classification (NCBI taxonomy): domain Eukaryota; kingdom Metazoa; phylum Chordata; class Actinopteri; order Perciformes; family Anarhichadidae; genus Anarrhichthys; species Anarrhichthys ocellatus. The sequence continues at coordinate 8,131,652 of NW_022280035.1, read as the reverse complement.
CAAATGTTAGCATGCTAACATGCTTAACTAAAATGGCTAACATGCTACACATCAAAATATTAGCATGTCAGCATTGTGAGAATGCTATTATGTTGACGAGTTGCGTTGCTGTAGATTATTTGACTCCCTCCACCCAGCCAGTATTTCCCTAACCCCCCCCCCCTCTTCAGGCTGGGGAAGCATGCAGTCGTGAGGCGCTCCGAAATTAATTGACCCTCACCCTGCTTGCCTAGCGAACCAGCCCCTCCCTCCCACACATGGCTCAGCCACCTATCCTCCCCC
>NW_022280035.1:8072657-8131270 GCF_004355925.1 Anarrhichthys ocellatus | reverse complement strand
CCCCCCCCCCCCCCCCCCCCGCCCTGCACCAGCTGCTTCCCCACCTCCTGTCCCAAAGGACTCCACCCCAAACGCCAGCCGCTTTATTCTGAGGGTGGCGGACCGGGACACTGTAAAAACAAAAACTGCACACACCCTCTGAACCATCTGTAATACCATGGCACACTTTGCCCCCCCGTCATCATCCCCACCTTCATCCGGCCACACCCCTCTTTTGAGCAGCCCCCCTTGTAGCACCTGCTCCCTGTCGCCTTTCCTATTCCCACCCAGTCTATGTTCCCTCCTCCCCATCTCCGTCTCCCCTGTCATAAGCCAGATCGGGGCTGCTCTGCTCAGTCTGTGCCTCCTCACTGTTGGTGTAAAAGTCTGCTGGATTCAGTCGTACTCTCCCTCTGAACTGGCTTCACCTCCCGGCTCTCTGCTGACGTTTATCCCTTCTGGTCCTTTTTTCTTTCCCCCGGTCGCCTTCACGAGAGGTAGCTATGGTGTTTCCATTCAAATCGTTCAATATGGGGTTTCTTGCTTTCTTTGTTTGGCCTCTGAACAGGCACCCGGCTTCATTACCCTGAGACACGCCGTCTACTTTCACTTTTTCTGCCTGTTTTTGTTGATTTCCGTTAGATTAGGATGTTTTCTCTGCAGCTGAATGAGGCCTTTCAGCCGACACGGCTGCAGAAGTGCTTGTAATGAAAACAGCCTCTCAAAGGCCTCTTAGTGGGCTAACTTTATCAGTGGCTCCTTTGAACGGTGTCGTTTCACTTTGAATAATATTATTGAGTGGCTTGGGTATATTCCCTTGTTTAAAATATATTAAGTCATGACGTGGTTCCCTTCCTCTTCTGTCTTTGTTGTGCATAATGTAAGAACATCCTATTGTTTTAGGTGAACTGTGTGTGAGGCGGGTTCAGGGACAGGGTGGGGTTATTACGGCAAGTCAGTCTGTAAGAGAGCTTTAATGGTATCAGGATTAGCGGCAGATTCTTTGTCTAGCCCACTGATCAGCCTCCTGAGACCCAGCCTGGTCACGCATGGCCCGGCTGCTTGTTTACATCCCTCCCCCCCAACACACACCCACACGCATGCAAACCAGTCAGACACCCCCTGTCCTACAAAGCTTCACCTCCAGTTTCTGGAAGATAATCCACCCTCGGGGATAGATCCATTATTATGATGACGGCTGTTTCTTTTGTTGTGATCTCACTCTGTTCTACAGGGCCAGATGCACTCTGAATCATAATTGAACACGCATGAACGCTCTGAGTCGCCGTGTGTTATCATACTTATGAATTATTTAGGACTGCGTGCTTGTATGTTAAACTCAGACGCTCAGATTTGGCAAAGACTCTCTCTCAGATGACATCGTCTGCGATGGCCTCATGCTCGTACTACTCGCCTGTGTCGGGCTCTTAAGATTATAATATCATAAAGCTTACAGGTGCTATTTAAAATAAATAAATAAATAAATAAATAAATAAAATGGATTCATGTAACAATGCATCAAATGACTACATGTTTGTGTCATAGACTAATCCACAGAGCATATGACTCAGCAGTTCCCCTCGGAGTGTTTTCAATTGTTTTAGTATTTTTTTGTTGCTGGTTTGGTTAACTTTCATGACTCTCAATGTCTGTTGGCTAAAATGCCCTGCACACTACGAGTTGGGCACCAAATCGCAGACGGACACAGTTGGCAACTAGCAGCCTAAGAGCCAGGTATGGTTAATTTGAGCTTTCGCACCGCAAATAAAGACGTCAACCAATCGCATTGTGTGGCACGGGATATATTCAAAATGCACACTTAAGTGTACAAAAATATTAAGCCTTCGAGTTTACCATTACAATATTAATGTTGTTTACAGCTTGTCGTGGTGCCCCAAAAGTGGCCAATAATTAGTAACGGCAGGTTTAAGTTACTGGTTCAGCACTACATTTAGTTTGTCTAATGGTTTTGACTTGAACTAAGCATACATTTCTAATTTTACATATATACACCACATTGTGCAGATGTTGTAACAGGATAAGGCTATTCATGTGTCGTATTGTCGACAAATCCAATGAAATGACGCAAACCAAAAATTTCCTATTACTTCATTTCTTTTGGGGTGTAGTTTAAAACCCGGAGCAACAGTGACTCAGATATCGTCAGTGAGAACTGATGAGCATCGACTTGTCTGAATCATACTTGTTGTTCTTCAGTGTTCCCCTCAACCTCAGCTTTGTTTATTCTTGTGAAATCTTTCCCAACTTTTCCTTGCTGCAGCCTGCAGACACTCTGAGCCTGTCAGGACTCGATGTTCATCGGATGTTTGAGGCCAGAAAACAACCTGGCAGTGATCAGTGGTGGAAATTTACTTCATGTATTTCAGATGAGTCAATCTAGTCTCAATAAGAACAACTTTATCCAGGACTGAAAAACGGTGCTCATTAACAGATTGGGCTTGATAATCCACATCACTACTGGACATAATCACTGGGCTATTATAAAAGGAAGCGGAAAAACGTTGCTGCAGAGAGGTGGTTCAAGATGCAAGAGCTAATTTCATGACGATGAAGTAAAATCTACACGAATCGATGTCTAAACCAAGAGTACAAACATGGTGCAGAGTAAGACCACATACTCTGTGTAATTGGTATTTTTACCTGAGTAAAAGCTACTACCACCTCGGGCACTGACTCTGTAGTAAACGCAGAAGAGGAAAACTACATCTTAGTAGGCATTTTAGGGGTGAATCTCTAGAACAGGTTTCTGGACCTTCGATGTTTCTCACACACTGAAGCCTAAACGTGTAGAAGCCCAATCTGACCTGCTGTGTAATCGGTACGTGTCCTTATGTTGGCATGACTGTTGGTGGGAGTAGTTTGACTGCTGCTGGAGAGTTGAGACTTGAGTGTGACTTCACCAGATTAAAGCTCTTTTTTTTATTTCTTTTTGGAGGGGGGCTGCAATATATTTAAGGCATGTACTCTTTAATTGAATTATCAGTTTCTTTAGAGACTGACCAGGCACACAACCATGAGCCAAATCAAGTTGAAGAAGATGATCCTGGTTAAATTCTTATATTTTTATTTTCAGGTTTATTAATGGCAAAAAATGTATTGTAAAATCACGACCGACAAATGATCAGTTTAATTTGTTTTCTGGCCGGCGGTTGTTGACAGACTGTCTGAGGCTCCGTCTCTTTGAGCTCATAAGGGGATTAAAGTGGTTTGGACTGAACAAACACACACGCGTTACCTCCGAGTCTCTCGTGTCCTTGCGTTTCTTTCTACACTTTGATCTTCCTGATGGACAGTGTTTCTTCCAGCCCGTTTGGTCGGCTGGCTGAAACATGTGAGCATCAGCAGGCTGTGTGTTTGCAGAAGTCATGCAGTACACTCTGAAGTTTTTTTTTTTTTTTTTTACTGCAGTGTTTATTTTGCAGGTGCCGAAAGAGCAAACGAGCAGAAGAGACGGTGGTAATACTGCCAACATGGACCAGTTACTAGGAGGTACCTTTGTTCTTTTGGTTTTGTAATTTTGGGGATTTTATTTGTGATGAAAAGAAAATTAATTGGAGAGAGATTGGGAACAATATGCAACAAATGTCTCTGATTCATGTACCTCGTTCGAGTACAGGCAATGTCCTTAAATCCTTGGCCACCAGGGTGCCCATTAGTTCTGTACACTTTAAATTGGATCATTTTAACTAAATTATTTCAAACTAAATTGTGGAAAACACTCAGAAACAGCACTTGCTTATAAACGGTACTACCATGTATGCTTACACTGCTACTTGCTAATGGCGTGTGTGTGTGTGTGTGTGTGTGTGTGTGTGTGTGTGTGTATATATGCATCTCCTATCCTCTATTTTTATATTAACTATGTATAATATGAAAGGAGTGTGACTGGTGAACACAGTGGAGCATTTAGCAGCTTAAGAGACGGATATTATTCTCAGGAGTTGGTAGAGACGAGAAACCGAGCTAATAGTTATTAGACTTACATTCATCACGTGAACACAAACGCTTCTCCAAATGGATGACAATGTTGCTCAGTCTGATGGATGTTTAAATGGGCAACTTTTTGCTAATAAGTTTGCTGTGTAAATTTTATACGGTGATAATATATAATTGAGTGATATTTAACTTGTATATCTTTTAAACTCTGCAATACACCAGTGTCTACATTTGTATTTTTGTAATTTCTTGGAGTTGTAATTTCCCTCAAATCTGTACGAGATAAGCTTTTAGGTCATGTAGGTTAACTAACCAAAATTATTGAAATTGTGTCATGAATGTAAAAAATACTAAAATGTCTTTCATCAAATTTGACTAAATAAGAACACAAAATGTTTTGATCCAAAAGATTTCTAAATGTAGAAACGTGAACCAAATATTTCTTAACACACTAAGTATTTTGAACTATGGTCATAAAAGTGAGAATATCTCAAAATGTACAGAGTAAAACGCCGTTTTGATAGTTTTATCTGAAATAGAAATATTTCCCTAGAACCTACATGGTATTTTGGTGCTAGTACGTTTCACACGTAATTTAAAGTATTGACGTCATCACAAGCGAATTAAAGTCTCTAACTGCACAGTTGTTCTTTCGGCTTTTTTGCTGAAAGCAGCTGCATGTAAACGAGATGAATACTTAACAGTGAAGTTAGCGGCCAGAAAATCAAAAGTCCACCGATCACCCTCTGGTGATCCATTGTCTGCATATAAATATCGATAACGGCTGCTTGAAAAACAAATGTTAACGCAAATAGATATGCGTTTTCTTTAAAAACATCCACTGCCCTAATGTTCGCAAATCCTCCATCTGCACGTCTTCCAGCATTGTTGGACTTGTCGGTCACAAAAACAATGTTCTCTACGTTTTGTCCTGCCATCTTCTGGATGGATTACATCCTTTCCAGAAGTGACCGCTGTAGAACCACTGTAATCAGCGGACTGCTTCAGAGAGCGCAGGAAGTCAGACGGAGCCCCCCGTTTCCCTCCACACACTGCACACAACTCCTGACCTCATGGTCCCGTCCACAGCCTGCATGATTAACCAGCAGAGTCTGCACTCAGTCTGAACTGGGATTGGTGGAAACAAATTATATCTGAATAGGAAAATAATTTGTCAAGTGAAGCAGGATATTTCAAACAATCAAAATGCCGTCAAACTTATTTTTTAGCTTGTCAAACCCCAAATGCAGCACAAAGTATTTCTAGTTTGCTCTAAAATGTCAAATGTGTTTTCTAAACGAGTACCAGCTGCTCTGTGTAATGATCTGTGTTTTAAGTTTAATGGTTGCCATCAATATTTTGCAACAGTTTTACATTCTCAGGATTGTGTGTTGTTGTTGTACCAGATGGAAGTCTCGCAGAATCGACTCCCCTCCGGGACAGGATGGCCCTCTACCAAGCTGCCATCTCCAAACAGGAAGTCCCTCCCACCTCAGTAACTGTGAGTACTCGTGTCAATCATCCTCCAAAACGATGCATTTCATCCCTGTAGTTCTAAAAGTCCTGCATTCAAAACATGAAAGGCTCATAGCATATCTAGTGCCTCCACACTGCTCTCAACAGCTGAGCCAGCAGCTCACTGCTAACGGTGCTAGGAGCGCTAAAGGTGTGAAAACAATTGCAACAGTACAGACGGCGCTAACGGGGGTGACCGGAGGGTGGGCACCGCCAGTAGTCGGGATGGCATTATCAGCATTAACTTGTGTCTGACAAGTGAAACACTGAATCTCGAAAGTGCTGCTTCAACTATACACATTCGACTAGCTTTCAAGGTGACTGTTTTGTTCTGTTGTCAAATTTCAATCACCCAAACTCTGGACTGGAGTCGAGGATGAGCGCTTGTCTTGTATAAAGGAGCACTGTGGGTTTAATGTTTTATATTCTGTTACTGAACTTCCCCTCTTGTTTCTGTCAGAATGATCAACTGGACAGTTTCTGTGGGAAGCAGAAGGAAAACGTTCCTCCGTGCACTCTGGACCTGGTGAGGAGTCTGAACTTATTTTTGTGATTTCAAATGAATATAAATGACTTCATATTTCAGACGGGGTGGATGTTTCGCTGCGTCGTTCGTCTGTTAAGCGTTCGACTTTGAAACGATCAACAGTTTGTGTTTGCTCTCTTCACATCATTTCTTTTTCCAGAGTCCAGAGTTTGAACCAAGCAGCAGGAAAGGTTTTACCCCAGAGAGCAATGGTAATTTACTTTCCATGTCTTCATATCATGACTCCAGGTGATAGGAATTCTCTCCCCTAATTACAACTTGGCAATCGGCCCATCATTGGAGGGCATGTTTGGGTGTAGACAAAGGATGGACAACATTTTAAGCACTTAAAGTAAATTGTTCCAATGAATTATTCAGAGATTCATAATTTATTTGTAATAACTGTATCCACTACATACCATTTTTGAGTACTAAAGTATTCAATGCTTTATTTGAGATTCCTGAGCATCTAACATATCAGTCTGTGTAAAAGTCAAGAACTCTGCTTGTATTAAACATGTAAACGGCTCCATCTAGTGTTCAAAAACTTTTTTTTTTGTTTTTTTTTGTTTTTTTTTTACCCCTCATTCTGGTCATGTTGTGCTCCCAACAGGCTCTGCTACTGGTACACCTGTATCCTCCAATCAGAGAGACTCCTCCCAGCCCAAGACTCCCAAAGTGAGTCCTCGCAGGAAACGACCTAAGACACAGAAAGACGCACATTAATGTTTTGCTGCTGTGAATTAATGAATGCTCCTTGTGTGCGTAGAGCTTCTGCCTGCCTGTGAGGGAGACCTGTGTGGCGTGTCTGAAGACCGTCTATCCTCTGGAGAGGCTGGTGGCCAATCAGCACGTTTACCACAGCTCCTGCTTCCGCTGCTCTCACTGCAACACCAAACTGAGGTGAGGACGACACCGACGTAACGATAGTTTCTGAAAGAGACGGAGGGAGTAGACTTCAGAGGGTATTTACTGACTGTTTGCAGACATTTTTTTTTAGGCACTTTGGATCATTTTTTTTTTTTTTTTGTTTAAACTCTTCACACAGTTCTCTTTACCGACATGAAGCCGAGCACAACAGTTGATCCAAAGAAGAAGCAAAAGCAAAACGCTTCTCTCTAATTGAATACATCAATACAACTATCATAAGTAGCTGCTAGAAAGCGCTGATCAATGGGTACAGATAAATAGAGGGATAATGAAAGGTAGTTAAAACTAAAATAAGAATAGAAGAAATACGAGCGTTTTAAAATTCATTAATGCAACCAAAACAAGAACATGTTGTGACTCTAATCATTAACGCAACACTAACAACCAGTTGCATTACAACACATGTAATTATTTTTTTCTAAAGCAGCTTATATTTAGATTTTCATTAATAAACAAGCAAGATGCCATTACAATGAAAGAATGATTTGTCTTGACTGCATGGATTGTTATACCTCACAATGTCCTTTACAGAAATGCTGCTTTATTCTCCTAAGAGTCAAACACTGTACAGAACAGCTCCAGATAGACATGAGACGGTGTTGTATGGCCAATTATTGATTTATATATTTACGGGGTTTTTTTGTGTAGTGCTGCAAAGGTGGTTCCTAAAAATCTAGAAGTCAGTCAGCATTTTTCTACTTCCAGTTCCCTCGTCTCAAAGGATTTCTGGTTGGATGCCTGAAATTAAATCTGTGATTAACTAGCTTGTTTATATTTTCTGCTTGGTTTCATTTTTATTATTTAGTTTGGCGAACTACGCCTCCCTGCACAACAACGTCTACTGCAAGGCGCACTTCTGCCAGCTCTTCAAGGCCAAAGGCAACTACGACGAGGGCTTCGGCCACCGGCCCCATAAAGAGCTGTGGGAGAGCAAAGGGGAGAGCTGTGAGACCTCTCCACAGTCCACCACTCAGACCAAGCCAAAGATCCAGAACCCGGCCTCGGACCTGGACAGCCCCAGTGTGGAGGACTCCCCGCTGGCTAAAGTCAACGTGCTGATGGCCACTATGGAGGCTCTGGGACAGGGATCATCGGAGAAGTCCGACAGACACAGTGAGACCCGAAAGCTGAAAATCTCCTGGCCGCCACGAACGGAGCTGCAGGACACGACCGGCCCCAGTGGAGCCACAACAACCGTAGAGGAGGGGACCCCCGGTAAGCCCGTCCGGGCTAAGTGGCCCCCAGAGGAGGACTCTCTCTCCTCAACCCCAGAGCAGTCCAGAGAGACGCCCTGCCTGCGCCAGACCTCCTCCTTGAAGGAGCGCAGCATGCCCTTCACACTGGCAGGACAAGCTCCTTCTCCTGATCCCAGGAAATGGAGTCCGCCGCCTCCTGTGGACGACGGGCAGCTCAGTCCTGAACCATCCAACATGGAGCTGCAGCATGGCGGCCAGTCCACAGACAGCCAGACACCCACTGAGGATAGCTGCGTGGATGTCCACACCAGCTCTGGAGAGGAGCAGGAGGGGGAGATGAACACAGACAACATGCCAGAACATCATCTCACCAAAGAGGAAGACGACACCCCGGGTGAACAACAACAGGAGGATGAGGAGGAGGAGGAGGAGGAGGACGACGACGACGACGACGACGACGACGACGACGACGAGGAGAGGATGGAGGAGGAAGATGGAGCTGTCATGGAGGAAGAGATGCCGCCTCTGAAACGGGAGGAGACGCCAACGGACATCTCATCTCCTGAAGGTGAGGCGGTGGCCAGCCGGTCGTCTCAGGATGTGGGGTTCTGGGACAGCGAGGAAGTGGAGCAGCAGCAGCAGCAGCAGCAGCAGCAGCAGGAGGAGGTGACGGTGGAGGATTTGATCAAAAGAAACCGATACTATGAGGATGAAGAGGAGGAAGAGGATGCATAGAATGATTGATCAACAAGATGACAACCATGGACACTTGGAGGACCTCTTGCCATTCCTTTTTTTTTTAAAAATCGTTTTCTTCTTCTCTGCTTGATAGTTGCTGCAGTGTCTAGTGTGAACTCTACTGAACTCTGTAATTGTGCCTCTTTTGAACACTTTTTGAAATAGTTTTTACAAGACTGTCACCCTGACATGATTTGTTTTTAAATGTACAAAATTTTAAATTACACCCCATGTAATGAATATCTTTAGCACAGAAATGTCTAATTGTTATGATACAGAATTATTTTTGTGTAATTTTCATTGACTGCCTCCTATATCGAAACAATAACATAATCCTATTTTTATTTCAAGATGTGGGATTATTACAGGCAATGTAAATTCTTAATGGAGTCACTTTTAATAGGAAAGATTAAAGAAGACATGTTAAAGACGTGCCACTCTGTATAAGAAGAGTAAGCCCAGCACTTTGGTCTGTTACCCTTTTGTCAGAATAATGGGGTTGGTTAGTTTTTGAGTATACATCTGTAATCTTTCTCTTCTTTTCAGCTGCCATTCTGTATGTACATGTTAAATTTAAAAAAAACGTGTTCCTTTTTTGCTTTCCGATGTCAAGTTATAACTGGATCTGATGAATGTTGTACTTGTGTTTTTTTTAAACCAGGGGACCAAATATCCTAGATTACCACTGTTTGAATAAATTGTTTTTAAAAAAAAAAACAGTCTGAGTAGCTATTCCTGTGTTAAATCAAGTGCGACTCCAGTATTTGGTTCCTTATTATAAAGTGCCAAGTTGGCTTTATTTGAGTTCAGTCACAGACGTGCTTTGAGCTAACGTAGCACGCTAACCTCTGGTCCCAGGGGCAGTTGCCCACATTGCTACAAACATCTAAGGACATGTTCGACATGTAGCAACACATTCACCCTGCATACACGCATGGCTGATAGAAGCTCTGCTAAAGGCTTATATAACACTTTTCTTACCTAAATTAAGCAAAATTTCAACAAACACCTCAAGCATGCTAAAACTGTACATGTGTGCATAGTACTGCTAACATTAGCAATTCTGCTACTTCATGCTCTGACAAGTGAGACTACAGATTCCAACAGTAATAATCTTTTCACTCAACCAGCAGAAGAGAATAAATATAACTTTATCAAGCCATAACTACAAATTAAGACTTACCTTAGTGGTTTTGGGATTTAAAATCATATCAATTGGCATATAAATTGTGCTAATTGCTACTCAAATGTCACTGGATTACAGTTTTTGGTATTCATGCATGGAGCATTTTACTCTGCCTTCCTCAGCCTTGTATAACACACATGGTTATAAATTGCTTACTTACCGAAAACAGACCAGTGGACAGACGGCAGAGCAGAGCTTCTAACGGAAATCCCCCAAAGTGAGAAGAAAAATCCCCGTCTTCAGAATTTGAATTTCTAGCACGTCTGCCCATGCGCAGACGGGAAAGCGTGTGGATAAATAACTGCAGATGAGAAGAACTGAACAGAAATGTGTATTTAATGTCACTTAGGTTAGGAAGTTGGTCATTCATTTGGTCTATGTACAAAGTCATAACACAAGCAAAGGGCAAACCTTTCATATCATCATGAAGCTGAACCACTATAACCATTGAATTAGTATCAGTAAGTAAATGTTTGATAGTGTGGCGTGACTGTAAGTTAACACTTGATGATAAACATGAAAAAAGTATCTCGCAGTGCAGCCATTTATAAACAGCCGCAGAAACACACACACACACACACGAACCAAGTAGGCCAGAGTGAGATTACACACACCGCCCAGCCCTTCCTGTGCCAGTGAAAGAAAAAAGATGACTATCAGTGACACTGCAAAAAAGAAAGAACTCATTCCCCAACCGAGCAAACAGTGCAAGAGAAAGGATAGAGCAAATGCAATATGCAGGCTGACTAGATGTTGTAGTTTGAGCATTGAGAAGCATTCATAACATGTGAAAACGGTTTATCTCGCCGTCTGGTGGATGAATTGTGGTACTGCACCCATCCTGAAGGCGTTAGACTACAACACGTCAAACAGACCAATGGCAGGGTTTTCCCTTTAGTTTTAGGAAGTTTAGGCGCTATGTTATTTGGAATTTGGTCATATAACAAAGTGTTGGACAAATAAAAAAAATGACCAGAAGGTGGCGCTAGAGGAAAAGTCATAAGGATTCATGGATGTCTGAACCAAATGTCATGGCAATCCATCAAATAGTTATTGAGATATTTCCCGCAGTGATCCAGGAACACACTGAACATATTACTCCCTTCTTTTAAAAGACATCGCAATGATATTTCCTGTTAAATAAAAAGTTGTACAGACCGACAGCTGAACTGAAGACTGAATCAGCGCTGATGTGTTCACTTAACCTGTTGGAAGTAATGAAGTGCCTTTGAATGGTGATACCTCTTATGTTCATTTAAAAAAAAATGTGACAAATTAAAGTCAGAGTCTTTAAATTGAATAATTCTAATCAGTTGAATTGCAATTTTACACCTTTTACATTATTGTCATAAATGTTTGTACAAAACTTCACGACTATCCATCCAATAGTTTATGAGATGTTGGATTAAAGTGGTGGACCGACCAGCCAACACCACCTTCTAATAAGTCATTATACTGGTAATTATAAAATGGGTTGTAAATTGCTATTAATTGATTCATTCATGCTAATAGTGCATTTACTAATGCGTTAGAAATAAATAATATAAGCCATTAATAAGAACAACTTTTGGGGTTGCCAGATTGAGAGAAAACTTCCTGTGGCAGGTTTTTGTCTTTAGGCTCATTAGATCCTCTTATGAGACACTTCATTTATGAAAAAACAAGCATAAAATCTACCACATGTATTAATAATGTATTCATATCTAATCACAGATCAAATTCTAACAGAAAAATGTATTAATAGATTACCAACATTATTACCTACTGAGTATATAACTAGTCTGAGGGATTTTTCACAATCTGTCAACAAAACGGCACAACTTATAAAACTTTTATACTGGCTGACTTATCAGAAGGTGGTACCGAAGTCAGACCGCTACTCGCTCTTTAAAAGAACATTTCAAAGAAAATAATCCAGCACTTTGTAACATTACTGAAACCTTTATTGATGATCTTACATGTACTGAACAAGGCCGTTATAGTGCAAGTCAACAAGGCGAGGAGTTATTACAGAAGTCCTCGGTGAGTAAAGTCAGAGACGCTATGGAAAATTAAAACCAGATATTTAGCTCGAATTTGGTTGAACAATATTTATTATTTTTGTAAACTGACATTTTGAGTAAACTTTAATACAAGTGACTTTAATACCCTGAACTTAGACGTGGCCTGAAACGTCCACGTCCGTGTCTCATTAATATCTTTGCACCGTCTAGCATAATAAGTCTAACAGTTCCGGCTGTAACAACCTTAACTTCAGTCTCTATCCAGCCCTGCAGGACAAGAAAAACATGAGATTTACAGATCGTTTTACATTAATGGCTCACAAGATGCATGACAACAGCTAAAAACAAAGAATCTCCAGCAGATGTGTGATTTAATAGGTAACCCTGTGTACGATATAGTTCTAGCATCACTGTCTGCCGTATGAATGATGAAACACTACAGACACCTGGGGTACGCACCTCATATGAATGTACAGAAGAATGTGCATTGTAGTTTATGTTGCAGGGCTGCTGATGTTGTACTACACAAATACAGATGTGGGAGGATGCAGAGGAACGTGATGATTTTAGCTGATACAATATAATGATGATAATATATGTTCACATTATTCTGAATAATTTGAGTGGAAACCAGCTCCCACTGACACGATACAATGAACTCGACAGTATTTCTCATTCACATGAAGAGATTGCTTTAGCTTTGAGGTCTGTGTCATAAAGTTTAACGGAGCGGAACATCGGTGATCCAGGAGAACCGGTGTTTACAAGGAATGAGTCCTTAAACCCAGAAACGAGTTTGTATTTTTGCACTTCCAATCCCCTGCTCTCTAAATGAAAGGGTTAATCCCCCCCCAGCGTTTGGTTTGGCTGCACTTCACAGCAGATTTAAAACAGCCACAGCTCTCCATCGACATCGCCGCCGATAGGCCACACGTTATTGTTCCTTTAGTATTTAGCAGCGCTGCTAACATGTAAACAAAACATGTTCTGCTCTCAATCCTTTGGATCATTGTAACTGATAATCATAATCAATCATCATCATCGTCATAATGATATAAAATAAGAACCAGAAGATATTTGGCTTTTTCTTCACTATTTTTGTATGAAAATTGCTGAAACGATTAATCAATTATCGATCAACTAATTGACTCACCGATTAATCATTAAATGATCAATGTTAGGCCTTTCTAAATATGGTTGGTATTCTCAACATGTGATTTTATAGAGTAAACGATTAATACAAATAAGGAAAATAATCAGCAGATTGCCCCAGGGCCTGACCTGGTTGAAGGTGAGCCAGCATTCAGATACCAGAGAAGCCAGAGTGAAGCCCAAAGTTAAATCACTTATCTGGCTTTGTGAAACAGACCCGTGGTGCTGCTGTGCAGGAACACAACCAGCAACCAAACATCATCGTCTTTATCTCAAAAACAAACATCCAGCAGTTAGTTCTACATCACATCCATCAACACGGAGAAGAAGCCATCTACTGACTACTAAAGCAATAAATCAATTTGAGTGTCTTCTTATTCTCTTCTTTTAAAAATATCACATCGTTCTAACGTAATGGTTAGAAATTGGGAGGAATAAAGAAAAGATGTGAAATAATCTTCTGTATCGAGGGCAAACCTGCAGAGTCAGTAAAACAAGATATCGAAACACAGTACAACGCATTACAGTCTGATGCAATCCAATACAACAGCCTGTAACGGATACTTCAGTGTGAGTTACACTTTACTTACTTGCTGTTTATGGCTGATGATGGTGCTGTTGCATCGGACTGCATTATACTGGAACCCACCCACTGTATTCATGTCTGCCCTAAATGTCTCCTCAGCCCCCAAAGTGCAAAAACAAAACACATTCCCTGAACTTTCAATGTAGAAGATAACGTTAAACGTGTACTTTGCAGATCCCCTTGAAGAAAGCGTACCTGACATGTTTTCATTTGTAGTCTGGCTCCAACAGAAAACTACAAAAACACTCAGACATCTGTTCACTCTGGTCTGACGCTGCTCAGTAACAGCATCTTATGTGAGGTTGTGATTGCCAAACCTGCAATAATCCTCACAGAATTCCTCACAGAAAATTAGCGTTTCTGAAATATTGCAACAGATCCACAGCGAGGTGAGGCAATAGCAGGTCCCTGATCGCTCACAGGAGGGCAGCCTCACCCAGAGAGAGGACAGCGAGAGGGAGGTTGAGAAAGAGGGTGTGAGAGAGAGAGAGAGGATCTATTTCCTGAAACATACTGTTGGCCTCGCTCTGCTTTGCTTGGGGTCGTGACAAATGAAATAAACAAAGTGTGCCAGACCTCATGAGAGGGATTGAACAGCTCAGTGTTTCAGACACACACTGCATGCAGAGGGAGGTTAGATGGGAGGATGATAGCAGTACAGATTGCATAGAGTTAACAGTTAAATATCTTTTGTTTTTTTTTGTAGCTAAGAGGTGCAGCTGTCTATTCCTGCATGCCGTAACTTACACAGCTCCTGTACGACCTCTCTGCTACTGTACAACCAGGAGGACAATCCGTTTGTGAACATGTGAAAATGTACAGGTCTTATAAATAAAAGCAGAGGCGGGCGTCGAGGATGTCGACAGCGAGACGTGCATGTGAGCGGCTGTTCTGGCAGAGTGTTAGCGGCACGCCGGGCCGTCGCGGGGTGAGCTCCACAGTGCAGCCAGCTGTTTGCAGGGCATCACGAGTTTCAGTTCCCGGGCTCAACTCATCCACTGAGGGGATGCAAATCCACTTTGACCTTCTCCCCGCTGCTCAGCATCCCCACCGTGGGGTAGAGGCCACCGGGTGGGACCCCCATCTCCCTCCGGCCCATCAGCTTCCCGTTCCTCGTGAAGAACACCTGGAGGACCACAGGGCGGCGACAGAGAGTTAAAACACACACACGAGCGCATACCTTTCACGGATGGTAATCCACCGACGGAGCATTGAAACAATTACTCGTGAAAGAAATGTCTTTTTCACAATGACTGATGGTTGTACAAACTTAATTTGAGAGCACGCCGTGTGCCAGTTGTAAACAGGAATTATGTGCAGTTAGGAAATATCGTTAAACAAATAGGTGACAGTGTAATGTCTGTGTTCTTGGAGGGGGAAAAAAAGTCAATGTTTATATTACAAGTCTCCACTAAATCAGCCAGTGATCAAACATTATCCAGCTGTTCCCAAAAGAACATCAACACGCTTTTCAATGCTAATACCGAGGGCCTCTTTCCAAGTCTGAGAGCAAATACCGACACACTAAAACAACAAATGAAGTACTGTGCAGTGTGTGTGTGTGTGTGTGTTCGATTAATCAGGCTGAGTCACTTATCAAACATTTACTGTGCCACCCACTCGGAAAAAAAAAAGAAGTAGTTTGGATCTTTTGAAGTGTGGTTGTATGAGGTACTTTGCCATCCACTGCAGGTAATACTCTTGTCTATAGATGTCAGCACGCCCTGAATAGAGTCAGCACACCAGCTGTGTCACACAATGTGTTATTGTGTGACACAGTAGAGCGCGGTGTAACGTTAGCGAGGATCCGGACGAGAGAGAAAGCGTGTGTGATGATGAGTATCGAGGTAACATTTAACCTGTGAACGTAGCACTGCAGTGTGTGTACAGTTTAGGCTATTTGTCAGTGAATGAACGCTACAACTCGTCAAGACTCAAGTTCCCGTGTCTTGCGTGCCACCTGATTAAAAGTGAAGGTTAGTCCCAAAATAAGCGACAACCGTCAGGCTCACTCAAGTGACAAGCCACTGAGTTTTGCACGCGCTTTTGTCATTTTTAATATTTCTTTTAACTGTTTAACTGATAGCATTGACGGGTCGAAATTCTTATTGTCTGTTAACGGTTAATTATTAACGTCCCCAGATCAAACTATGCTCTCTGTGTGTATCAGCGAACTATAATGTTGTATGTTGAAATGTCAACAACAGTATCAAGTTTTTAATCTGTTACAGTCCAAAAATGAGAAACATCTGATTCAAATAAAAAAGTCATTGTTAGCACTTTAATGGTATTATTTAGTACTCATATCTATACTTGGTAACGGCAAGTATGCCTACCCAAATGTAATTATTGGTACTTGGTCTGAAACAAAGGTGCATCCTTAAAACACAGTGTTTATATCCTGCTCTGCATTTGTCCATGTATGTAGAGCCATATAGAGCTCCATTGTAGTTGAATCACTATTGAAACACATCAATGAGCCACATGGATGTAATAAACTCAGACAACAGCTGTTGCATTTTTAGCATGCTTTCTTTTTACAGTTCAAAGCTGCTCTAATCAATTTTTTTCATATTAGAAAGTGATCGAGGTTCTACTAGAAATGTGAAAGGAGACAAATATCACCCGACTCTGCAACTCATCAGTTTTGTTCATGCTCTCTGTTCTCATTAACCCAGCTGTAACCCAGCGATCACCTGCTAGTTAGATAAACTGTTAGCACGTTTACTGCCGACTCACAATTTTACTTTCTGTAAAATGTCACAACATTTGAGTAGGAATTGATACTTGACCTCTTTTTGCTCCAGATGAATTGAGCTGTGGCCTCACTGTTATCGGATATTTCACCAGCCAGACTTTCTGAGCCGAGGTGCGGTTAGCATGAAACATTCATGACGGCTATAAAGTCATGTTTTGGTAGGAGGAAGGCTTGATGAAGCTTTCATTTAAAGCATCTATATTCAATATAGTTTATAACTATAATGCATCAAATGGCGTAATGTGAAAGGGCTAATCATCACCTCACATCAAAACCTTACCGAAGCCAGAAAAAAAACATCTGTTCCATCGAGGAGAGCCTTCAGGGCCGTTCTTTGCTCTTCTTCCAAAGAAGAAATACTCTCCACTTCTGATATAACTGATGCCAATTGGAGCATCAGCGCTAATGTCTTTGGGAACAATTGCCTCTCCGTGTCGCGTCACACCTAAACCACACCCGGAGCTGCCAGTAGCTTCTTTAGAGGACGTGATATCGAGAGAATCCAGCTGACGAGCAAGGTAAGCTTCACGGAGCTGCTTTGCTTCGCTCTCACTGTTCTCATATTGTTGTTTTCGGCCTTAAAACCGTCCGTACGCCACCAAACATCTGGCAGACACAGTTAAGAGAATAGTGAACACAATGGAGCAGCTAAAGAGCTCAGAGTTAGTGGAGCTAAAGTGAGAGTAAATAGTGTCACATTCATCAGGTGGACATAAACATGACTGCTAATGAAAGCTAATGGTGCTGCTAGATGCAGGAATAAGTAACTGTTTGTGTTCACAAGAATACATTTAAAAGGCGATGACGTCTCAGTAATTACAGCTTGCTACGCTGCCCTCTAGTGGCTTCAGGAAACTATTCATTGCGGGTTGATGTTATTTCTTGTTTACCTCATAAAATGCTCATGAATCTCTAACATGCTTATGTGTGTGTGTGTGTGTGTTTGTGTAGCAAATGGTTAACCCAGCTGTGTTGTGTTTTCCTCACCGTGACGTTCCTGCCCTCCTGTCCCTGCTCTACGTCTTCCCCATCTTCCTCCTCCTCCTCCTCCTCCTCCTCTTCGTCATCGTTGAGGTACAGGACGTTCTGGACGCCCGCGTGACCCGGACGGACCTCCATGCGATCCCAGTCGCCCACGTCACCACCTGAGGACGAGACAGAGTTAACAGTGTTAATAAAGGCTTTTATGTGCAGACAGCACATCTGCAGAACAAGTTAATAATTGCCACAACCTGAAATGTTTTGTTTCGTTCCAAGGACATAGTTAATGTTAGATAACTTTAGCTGTCTATTTATCTATCTCTCATTGAAAGCGGTGGTGGAAGAGAATTTCCCCTTTTCAGTGTCTGTTCGGCTTTGGGTGCGGGGGAGCTTGGTTTGCATCCAGTTTCTTTCCCAACGTGCAACACAATGAACTCCACTAAGACCGACCGTCGCCTCACGCTAAACCACGATAAGCAGGTTTAAGAGCGAAACCTCCCACGGACACACCAACCCCTTGCATGAGTGACGGTGTGATTGCAGCACCCGAACCCTTCGCCCTCACCTTCTCCGTCCAGGATGTAGTCTCGTGGGAACATGATGCCACAGCCCATGATGTCCCCTTTCAAGCAGCGAGGACCAAACGCGTCTCCAACGCCGCTGCCGTGAAAGATCTTGCCATCATCTGTCAGAAGAGGAGGAAACTTTTATTTTTTTAATTTATGTTTTACTCTTTTACTTCAGGATCAGAATTTGTATTTGTTAACCTGCGAGCAGGGTTAGGGTTAGGTTTCCAATAATGTAATTGATTAAATGAATACGACCGGGACCAGACAAGCGGCCGATAATAGATGGGTGGATTATAAAATGAAAAAGGTTAAATTCTTTTAACTTTTGCTCAAGTGGACACTTCTTCAGGCTCAGCGATGAAGCTAGCAGTAGTGACGGTGTTTGCCTCAAGCCTGATGTCACCGACTGAAACTCAGACTGCTGCAGAACAATCCAACTTTCAGTTTATTGGTGTTTGATGTCACCTGACAGCCAACAAACAGATGGTAAACATTTTAAAACTAAAATACCTGCAAGAGAAAATATTTGAGACTTTTGTCGAACAAATTTCAGAATTTTGATACCTTCTAAAACCTTTTACAAGGAAAGCGCACAACTTAAATTCTTTAAAAGCCTTAAATATAGATACCCTGTGTGAGGACATCTTTGTCTCATGTGTCCCGTTACTGAACTTGACTGGACTTGGTGGACTTCACTGCGTCTTTTAATGTGTTTACCACAGCGTGCACCGTGTGTACTCTAAATACAATGTGTTGCTAATATACAGGACATCCTGACATTCCTTTCGGATGATGATGCGTAAAAAAGGTGAAAGCAGCGATCGTAAAAACACTTCTCTTCCAAAAAAAAAAAACCTCATCGACAACATCCAAAAGGAAATCATCAAAACAACACATACAACAGTTGTGCGAGACAACAAAGGAAGAAGAAAAAAAAAAAAAGGGGCAAAAGAAAAACATTGCAGAGTAGCCTGCAGACGAGCTCTCCTCAAGCGAAGCAACGTGGCTGCTGCTGGTAAATATTTATGGAGTTGTCATGGGACCCGTCCAAGGCTCAGGATACTGTTTAAACAATCTCTATCTGAGCACCGGGAGGGAGACGGAGACACTGTATCATTACGGCTCCCATGCGGGCCCTTGTCACAACACCACACACTAGGCAAACAGTGGAGCCACGCCGGCACCGGCGCAGCGCCGCTAAATATAGCAGCGCAAAGGCGGCCTTGGAGAGTGACATGGGCTGGTGCTGGAGATGAGCCGGGTGGGGGGTAAGTCCAGGTTTGGGTCAAAGGATGGAGCCGGTTCACTGGGACTGGAGAGGTAGGAGAAGCCTGGCAGAGACACCAGAGCACCGAGAGCTGTGGCAGGAGGGATGGTCGCTGGAGTTCATCTTCAGAATTGTCACACAGCTCGCTTGCAGATTTATGAAGGTTATATTTATGGAACGATGGGGACAATTGTAAATACCTTACGACTAAATCAATGGTATAAGCCTGTAAATAATCCTTAAATACACGACTGAGGAATTACCGACAATGAATAAAAAAAAAAAAAGCAACACATTCTCCATTTCCAGCTTATAAATGTGAGGATTTGCTGCTTTTATCCGTTTTATATTTCCCTTTATAGTCTTCATACAGTGAATATAATTTATTTAGAGCTTGGACTATTGGTTAGACAATCAAAAGCAACCCGCACACATTGCCAGGAGCTCTGGGAACATATAACAGGCATTTCTCACCATTGCACTTCCAAGTTGGTGAACTCACAAGAGACAGATTTAAAAAACAAGAAAACTAAATCCAAGCAGTTAGGACTTTGTCATTTGTACGGGTCAAGCTCCATAAATGCTGGATTCCACATTTGCCACAATGCACCTCAGTAGTGTTCTCCATTAAACCCTCTTCTGATGATGAGTAAACTGAAGTTTTTAAGTTTAATGAATGATTTGGAATAAATAATTGATGACAGCACTGAATAAACTTCATATAACAAACTATAAGATATAGTAAAATGAGTTCTGGCTGGCACTTACATACAATTATATGTTCTGTTGCTTTTCTTAAGTGTGCTTTGGTGCTTAAAAAGGTTGGAAATCGAGAAAGCCGGCTCAACGTGGAAATCAGCTGTGGCGGAAAAAATGTCAAAATTTGTGTTGGAGACCCCGAGAGTTTAAAATTAGCAGAGAGGTGTTGATCAAAGTTTGGCTCTGAGGCTGGTGAGAGTGCAAGGAGCAGAACATACTGGGGATGGTGTTAATGAAAAAGTCAAGATCATAAACCGAGGAAGTTGTTTGGAAAGCTAACAATGTTAGCGACTGTGACCGCCACCAGGTGCTGGATGTAAGGGAGATCCAGAAGGTGAACGCAGGAGTTTCAGGGTTTGGAGCCGGGCCTAGCGGAGGAGAGGCCCGGCTCTGACTGAGGACCAACACCAGCTGGGGAAAAGAAAACAGACATTCTCGTAACATGAGAGTTTGTCTGGAAAAGGCTTCCCTGCCCAGGGAACAATGACTTCACAGACTCCTAAAACATGAAAATATAAAACTAAATATTGATATTCTTCATGTGAGTTGTCACATGTTTATAAGGATTGACTGCACATTACATTTTTATGGGCCAGTTTGCCAGTGAGGCCCAATTAAAAGAAAAAGAGTATTTATGAACTATAAATTAAAATCTCCGGCCAGAATGAAGTAGCGCAGCGAGAGGGGCAGGTTTGCTGAGCGATGAGGCTGCGAAGGTTGCCCTCGTCTGTAGTTTGAGGATTTGCTGCTTTTCTTTGACTTTTGTGATAATAAATACGGAAATTATTTGACATCATCCGGTGGGCTTTTGGGAAATTGCAAAGGACACGTTTTACAATTTCTTCCCCCTTTTTAACTGTCGTTACTCTGACATTTTACAGACAATAAAATATAGCCCCCTAGTTGGTTTGTTGACAACCAAGTTTACCACCAAACATGTCGATGTAGATACACCACACGTTCAAACATACCGGCAGGGAGAGTGAAGGATTTATTCCCTTTAGAGAGATGTCAAACAATGCCACATAGTCTCTGGTTCCAGCTTTTCTATTGTCAATAGTTGCGGCTCTTCTTTGTTTTCCATGATAGTTAACGGAATAACTTTTGGAAATTGTAATGTACTGTAATGTAATTGTGCAAGTAGTGGACCCACATGGCCTACATGCTCCTCTTAGATGTGTGTTTTCACCAGACGCTGTTTGTGTCTGTAAGTGTCATAGAGACGTTGTCATCCAAATCCATTTTTGTCCCATTAGGTAAGAAGGTAACACAATCCCCCCTACACAACATGTTGGTGTTGAATAATTGTTTTTGCAGAACCTGAGCTGGAATCAGATTAGACCCCGTCAAGGAAGTTAGACTCAACCCTATTATGTGAGGTTGGCTTGGTGGTGAGGGATGGAGGGCGACGGCGGTGGTAAGGCACAACCTTGGGCTGCGGGTGTTGAGTCATAGCACGTGTGACTCACTGATGGTGGGGGGGTTTAGAGGGGGTGACATGGTTAATGAGGCTTGCTGAGGAGCACTCGCTGGTTGGATGGGTGGTTGCTCCCGATAGGGCCCGCAGGGGCCCACAGCGCCCCACGGCCCATTAACTTGCGGAGGCAAGCCGAGCCAACACACGGGATGGAGGTCCGCACTGGGCCGGCTCCCAACACAAACACTCGTGGTAACACCAGCGCAGGCCAGGGAACTCTCAAACTATACAAGCTATACAAAGGAGCAGCGATATGGTTGGCAGCCATTTGTGTATATAACTGGAATATATCTGGAGTAAAAATCACAACCTTTAAAGGCAATAATACACATCACATGTGACCCAGGTCAACACTGGTCGCGTGCCCATTACAACGGACCATATACTGTATCATCATTACAGAAATAGTAGTCAGTAGTCAAGCTTACGTGCAAAGTATAAATAAGAAAAAGGAGGAATGTTGAATTGAATCATTATGGAATTTATGTATTTGCCTCCAAGCTGCATAATATAAGACTATCTACAGCCGCTGTTTTCTTCAAAGCTAGCAGTAAAAACATTACAAACACTCACGGTGCACTAAGGACCAGCCTGAGGTCTTTAACAATAACAGTGAGTCCATGCAAAGCTCAGGCCTGCCAAGAATGTCCTGGAAGATATTTGCCCCTTTAAAGATACTGAGGTCAAATACAAAAAACGAGCCATAAAAGTTAATAAACTTCACACCATTCTTGGCTCGCACTGAGCAGGAAAACCGAGGTAACAAAGTCATTCCTTCTGTAAGCAATTTCTGCTGCGGTCGTATGACCTAGTGCATACAATACTGTGTATACATTAAGTTTCTGTCACTCTGCCAAAAGAGCGTCTGCGTGCAATTCGTGAGGTTCCTGAGCTGTTCGGTGAAAAAATCTCGAGGAGCGCGGGGAGACGTGAAGAAGAAGAAGAAGAAGAAGAAGAAGAAGAGGAGGCCCCTGGCTGTTGATTTTAAGTAGCTGGATCAGAGCCTGCACCTTAACCCAAGCATGGGGAAGGCAAACCTCATACACACTGCGTGGAAAACCACATACATCATTTTAGTCTCTAACAAATAAGATTAATGGGAGCTGTGCTGGGGCGTGCACATTTCTGTGGTGTCCAACGCGCAGCGGCCAAACCAGGCCGACCGCAGCGCTAGACCTCTGGTGACTGGCCGCGTCCGTCACTCAGCAGAGAGGTATCATCCGCAGACCCGGCAGGACGCGCAGCATCAACTGTTATTACTATTAATGCATCCTAAGTATAAATGGAATCTGCAAAGGCATATGTGGATTTAGTATTATAGTATTTAGACTATAAACATCCACTCGAAATATGAATGGAATGTGCAGAGTGAAGAAGAAAGTGTGTTTTGATAGCTGATTTGGAGGTCGGCTAGAAGGAAGTATATGAACCTCCCTCTAAAAATAAAGATCATACTCACTGCCTGATGGAAGAACGTACAACAGAGAGTGAGATTTGTGGTGTGTGTGTGTGAATCATTCAGAGTCAGAGCTTCACAAATCCCCTGTGAGAAAAAATTAACAGCGGGTGCTTGCTTCAGACCAAAACAATGCTGATAGAAAGCCAGCTAACTTGATAAGGACGAACAAAATCTCGACTGTGACAAGGTGGATTGTCAGATAAAGAGCCGGCTACCAACTGTAGCTCATACGGTGTAATAACAACCACCTACCCAGCATGCCCCTGTTCTCATATCACTTCAGCCGCGTTTGATAATGACGGGTGCTGAGGCCTGGAATGGGAGTTTTGTGCAGATATTGTTCCCAGGCCTGTCATCACAAACAACCAAGACTTTACATGTGTGTGTGGAAGCATAGAAAGATAAAGATAACTAAACATTTTGTGTCATGTTTGTTTTTGGGGTGTGGGGGGGGGTTGTTGCTTAGAGAGATATATCAACATGACCAAACTCCCACAGAAAGAGACCGAGATAAGATCCTTCTTCTTCTTCTGATGCTGTCACCGTCTGCTTTTATCTGCTTTCTGGGCTTTTTATCTGCCTGCAATCCTCCTTGATCTCTCTTAGTGCTAGGCACCATAACATCCAGCTGAGGCGGTGCCCTGTGATGTTTGCATCTAAAAGCAACAGATGCTTTAAAAATAAGTAGATCAGATTCATGGACATCATCCGAACAAAACTACCACACTCATAAAAGTTAATAGCAAACAACCTTCTGTCTGAGAAATGAAAAGAGAAGAAGAGAAAGAGAGAATGTGGGCTTGAAATCTCACCAGCGTGGTACGCCACCGATCCTCGGCTCCATCCCGGGTGTCTGTTCCTGGGGTAATCCTGCACAGACACAAACAGTTACACGGGTCACAAATACATGTTTCCACAGTTATGAATATGATTGATTTCAACTGGGCAGGTTTTTGGAGAGTGTGCAGGTTATATTTGGCAAAAAGCTGTATCAAGATAATTTCACTGACCACCAAGTCAAGTCAATCTCTGTTTTTATAGCTTAATATCACAAATTTGCAATCTTTACAATCTGTTCAAAAGTCACCCCTCTATCTTTAGAGCCTCAATTTGCCGTTGTATGCCCCCGCCAACCAGTCAAGTAGCAGTTGACATCCATGTTTGTCCAAAATGGCATTACTTAATCATTTTCTATTAAACATTTGTGTGAAATTGTCATAACTAGGATAGAAATTCTTGAGTTACGGCCAGAAATGTGTGAGGCCACATTTACCTTTGACAACCAAAGTATAATCGGTTCATCCCAGTGGACGCTTGTGCTAAATTTGAAGCATTCCCTCAGATTAATAAGATGAATAAACTTTAACAGGGAGAGGAGGAACTAATCAAGACAACACACACCTCTTTAAATGAGTCTATTTATAAAAAGGGTTTCATGTAAAGACCAGTAGTGGAAAGTAACAAAGTACATTTACTCAAGTACTGCACTTCAGTACAATTTTGAGGTACTTGTACGGGCGGATCTGGTCACTGGTCGCATGTTGATAACCCGTTTGAAATAAAAGAAAATGAGCTGAGGATCGAGACTCACTCACGGTTTGGTCTGGCGATGTCGGGCTACTCTCAATCAACCCCAACTTGATAAGAAGCCGGTTAAATGTGTTGTGACCAGTGCAGTTTTAAATCATGTTACGAACGTTAACATGTTCTTAAGTGTGAGGATTCCTTTCCCGCTCTATTTTAGATGTTGGTCAGTAGCCAGCTTTCCATCCAAATGCAAATAATAACCAAATATTGAGAATATCAATATGAATGTTGTTTCCATCCACTACCGCTATGTTGTTATTAGCAGTAGGTGACGCCAACTCTGCTGTTAAAAAAACCTGATAACATTGCAGAAGAAGAGGATGCAACAAGATGACGTAATAAAAAGAGCACGAGTCCGAACCTCGGTGGAAAACAATGTAGAACACTGGATGGAAATATGACATTTCTGTTTGTTTAATGTATTAATGTGAGGAAGGTTACATCAGATCTGTGTGGAGCGATGTAGGGACCGCTTTGATCTGATGCTAGTTTTTTATTTGTAGCTTCAAATGGGTGTTGAAGTCACGTTTCATGTACGTCATCATTAATTCGCTAAATCTGTTTTTCGAATGCAACATTTTCATTCCAAATGCATTGCATTTTGCTTTTATCAATACACAAACCTTTCCACCTCAGCCAGGCACACAAACTTTTTTGCACAAATTTGCAGGAAAACAGGTGGTTGGAGACACACCTAGTGTTTCTCTCCATTTGTCTGTCTGCATGTACAGTATGCATGAATTTCTCCAGGTTTCACCATGCCAAAAAAAATAACTAGTGGGCCAACCTTCAGATAAGATCATAGCATGACTCAGAGGTAATTACCTGAGATTTCTATCTGTCGTCTGGGCTGCACCTACATAACTGTAGAAACACATTACTGAACAAGAAAGGAAGGAGGAGAAGGGCAATGACATTACGCTCTTCTTTCATCTCTCAGTGGGCTAAATCTTCTATGTGCTCTCTTGTTCACATTCTCTCTCAGGTGAACTCTCCCTACTGCATTTATTTTTAGCTAGTAATAACATGTACTTCTTGTCTCAAAAATCCCAAATATGACCAGGAGGATGTCCAAAAAAAAAAAAAAGGTCAGCCTGGGAAAAGTGCTATAATCCAAATAAAGAAACATCCACTGCTGACATTACTCAAAAACGAAACAGGGCCGCTGAAATGATCATTATTAGCATCTGTGCGCAGGAATAACACTGCAGACAGACAGCTTGGTCAAGCCAGGCAGACAAGAGTGCAGCATTTGAGGACAGGACATCAGGGAAACATCAACGATCCTGTCTGACAAGCCCATTGGGTCTTGAGGAACAGGAAATGGAGATGGATGGAGAGGGAGAGGGAGAGAGAGGGAGAGAGAGAGATGGACAGAGTGAGACATCAGCAGAGAAAGACAGAGAGACATGGAGGAATGCAGCTACTCCTCCAAGCCTGAAACCCCTTGATCCGCCAAGTCTGCTCCTCTTCCCCCTCGTCTCAACCACAAGCCGGAATGATTCCTCTGGCTGACTGACATGTGGGCTGAATCTCCACGAGGAGGAGAGGAACGTCTGGCTATTCTGCTCTCTGATTGATGATCCACAGATGATCAGGGCCCTGTTTTAGAAAGCAGGTTTAGTGAAAAGTTAACCCTGAGATGGCGGAAACTCTGGGTTTTCAGTTCCAGAAAGAGAGTTAACTTAAACTCTGGGTTCAGCTACCATGGTGTGAACAAATCCTGAGTTTCTCTCTGTCTCCTACAGAGCCAGGAACGCTGTTTCATTACCTCGTTCATTCAGTCCGTATCAAAGCGTATTGATTAGCAGAGGTTTACTGTATGTCAGAGTCTACATCCTGGTTGGATATTAGTTTGTTACACAGGAAAACTTGTTGAGCTCCATTGATGACGCCGTTTTTCATTCACCACGCACAAGCTGAACTCAGAGTGAACAAACTCCGGTCAGCTGTTCTAGAAACAAAAACTTTTCCATCTCAGGTTTGGTCAACTCAGAGTTCAGTTTTAGGCTCAAACTTTTTTTAAACCTAATTTCTGAAACAGGGCCCAGATCAGTGATATGGAGGAACACTCCATGTCAGTCAGTCGACCACGTTGGCCACGACTGAAATCCCTCAACAACTGTTGGACGGATTGCAATAAAAGTTTGTACAGACGTTCATGGTCACCAGAAGATGAAACCGACTGACTTTTGGTGATCCTCTAACTTATCCTCCAACACATATATGTACAGAGTAAAACTGTTGGGTGGATTGCCATACATACATCTAAATGTAGTTATTTAGTCCTCATTGAAGGAACCTTTTCTCTTATAATGTTGAATGTCAAAACGAACTATTTGAAAATACAAACTAGTATCTTAGATAAGAGGCCAAAAATTAATTACGTTAGAACCAAATAACTGATTGTATTTATTTCCTAATCATACTTACAATACTTGGAGTGACATTGTTCCTTTAATTTGATATTTTTCCTTTAAGTTACTTGTCTAGCTACAAACAAATGACACATCTGCTGGTCACCGTCCTCACTAAAGCGGACAGGGAACAGTCAACTGGGCACAAACTACACATTTTTGTCTTAAAATGAATTTGACAAACTGCAGCTGCTAACATTGTAATTCAAGAGTAGAAGAGAAACATCCAAAACATCACCACGATATCTTTTCTGTATTTTTAACCAAATAGTTAGCATTCATTGTGGTACATAGGGGCCGAATATTTTCATACAGGATGTCTTAATACCTGAAGAACAATTTGATGGTGTAAAAATAAGATTTCTATCTTCTTTCTCTTCTCAGTGTGAATAATATTATTTTTTTCAGCCATAAATTCTGTGAAGCACAGATCATATTGTTTTGTGGGATTTGGAATTGGCTTTCACTGTGATAAAAGAAACATTCCAACCTATTGTGGTTTGGAAATTACAACAGTTAATGCTGCGATTTCTGTTTTTCAATCAGTGGTGGCGCCACTAAATTACACCTACGCTCCTTCTCTATCAACATATGATGGAATGTATCTTAGAGAGGGAGCACCGTGTTCACCATCTGGTCCACTATCATGTACTGTAAAACTCTCGAAACATGGTCGCTAGCCGCCTCCCCCCCCCGGTTGGCCTGCAGAAGCCTTCACTGAAACACAAGCTGCTTCTAAGAACAACAAAACACTGGCGTCGAGTCGGTACGGCGGAGCAAAGCCCTGCAGTATCAGATCCACAGCTGCTACACCGGTGTCAACAGAGCAGCCTGCATTTCCACACGGTGGCAGAGTAAACAAGTCTGGGGAGAGTAAGAGCGGAAAGGTGCGGGCCGAGTGGGGAACCGTGTGGAAGCAGATACCCATCATCTACAGCAGCTATCACATACAAATATGAAGTACCACAGATGTGAGTGTATGGGTGTGTGTGCGCGTGTGTGTGTTGAGGTGAGGAGGGAAAGTAGTGGGTTTCTGTTTGTACGTGCCCACACAACCTCAGCTATAGGGGTTTGGCAGAAACTGTGTAGGGAACTAATGCAGGTCTGTTTGTATAACCTCGCGTCATCAGACTATATCCTCCAGCTCCTCACACGATGACACAAAGAGTCTGAGTGAAGACAACAACAGGCCATCTATGTGCATGTGTTTAGGCATGTTCATCACTTTTGAATGGATGCATACAAGTGCATATGGAAATGTTGTCTTGATACAGACACATACAACTGATAAAGTTTGTTGTGGTATTGAAAGACGGAGTGATCAATGAGCTCTCTAAAGGCCGATCAGAAGGGTTGATCGGATGACACCAAACCTGCAACATATACGGGGCAAAATTCAAAGCAATTACAGCAAGTGAACCAAAACACGCTGCAACTACAAATTATTTTCACTATCAATTAATATACCAATTACTTTCTCCATAAATAGATTAAATGTTCCATTTAGATGAGTCTAATTCCATGTATGCCAAAGAAAATTGGAGAGGACGGGAACAGCAGATGTTTAGCAAAAAAGACTAAAAACAAAATCACTCGATACCGAAAGTAGTTGGGGATCAATTTTCTGTCGATTGTCTAAATCTTGCTGTTCTAAATAAAAGTTACACCTCGTACATTATTACTGGGCTGCTGGTTGCTGTGTGTTCTGCAGCTTCCAGATCAGACCTTGGCACAGTGACCGGTCTTTGGTTTTTATCCTAAATTGACCCCGTTAGAATATACAGGTTCACAGGAGTAGCACTAAAAAGCTGTTAATAGGACCGCTGTATCACAGGAGGAAGAGGAAAAGAGCTGTTCCCAGGACCGGGTCACACCAGGACACAGGAAACACGGCGATTTCAGTCTCCCGAGCGGTTACACGTCTCGTTTGTGTGTGCTTGGCTTCATGAATGTATGTTTGTACATGAACAGAGAGTGAATGCATAGTCACCAGAGACGGAGGGTCATTGGTGGTGTGAGAAAACCTTCTGAGAACTCTTCATCACATTGTTTTTCAGGACACGAGGGTCTTCCAGCTTTTTTTTCCCGTGTGTTACATGTTCTGAACAGCTTCCCTTCTTTTTTTTCCCAACCTTCAGGCCCCCCCCCCCGTACCCTCTACACTCCACTTCCACTCCATAACGGAGTCTAGATCTCTCTTTGTCCCACAGCCTAGCAACTGCTTGTGTACCAGATGAAAAACAACCGCGCTACCAAGCGTATGCATGCTGTACATTCACGGACACCCTTATCTTCAGAGGAATGATAGCTAGAGAGGGGGTCACGTCAGGTCTGGGACTTGCAGTGGGGTCAAAACAGATCTTAGATTACTAAACACACATTCGCCTCACATACAAAACATTCACACTTATGACATAGCACAAACTCCTCTGACTTTCCTGTTGGACAGGAAAATGTCAACAGCGGCTTGGGGGAATTCAAAAATGTCCTTCCACCTTTTTTTAAACAGCCAATTTGATTTTAACGTCTCAAACCTCATATTTCACTTTATTTTCTCTGTTGAATATCTGTACAAAGGGACAATGTTTGGGCATGCAATTTAAACCAACACTGAGTTCCAAATCGCACACTTCTTCTTTTTTACTTTTTGAACCTACTGCAGCTGCCCATACAAAGTACGTACTGTTGCAGGCAATGCGCATTTATTTGGGACTTACTCCTTTGTCATAACATTGCACTTTGACTTTGAGCCTTTTGTTCACTTATCTGCTGCACAAAGGATTGTGGGTCATAATACTGCAAAATGCGACCAGATGCAGGAGGACATCCAGGTATATCTGGCATAATGCATTCAACATACTATGGTTCCGGCATACTAACTAGTGTGGTAGTATGGGTAGCATGCTAGTGGCTCTGTAGGCACAGTGTTGGTTTGAGACTTGAGTCGCCAATCCACGAAGTACATGTTGAGAAATTTCACTAAATAATTAAAAACTTTGTACTGCTGGATGTAAAGTCTGGGATAACCAAAGCAAGCGTTACCATCTGGGGACCATGAACACACCATATTTCACGTCAATCCATCCGATATTTGTTATGAAAGTGAAGTGGTGAACCAAATGAGCATCATTGTCATCACGGGAGCCATGTTGCAAATTTGGGTAAAACCTGTTGCTTTTCTTGTGTGGTGGGCAGCTACTGTGGATGTTTAGATGGGAGCAGAGAGTGAGTTTGCAGAAACAGATGTAAAGTGAAGAAAATTGACGACAAAGTTGAGCCTGAAGTCATGAACCGCAACAAACAGAAAGAGCGAGACAGACAGGCAGAATCTGGCACTCTGTGGGGCAGTAATGAGTGGATTTGTGTTCGTATTCAGGCCGTCTTACCGTGGGATACTACGTCAAAAGAGCAGCATGCAAACTTGCGAATGCTGCTGAGTAAACAGTCATTAGCCAAGCCCTTCACTTTGCTGCTTTATTACCACTCTTGGACTTAAGCTTAATGTCTTTATAATAAAACCCAGATGCAGAGAGAAAAGAAGCTGAGCAAAAAGAAAGGAGAGAGGAACTCTGAGGAGGTAATGCAACTAGAGTTATCGCCACTCAACTTCTTTCTCACCAATGGGAGCATCGTCTGTGTGTGTTTAACTGAGTGTGTTCACATTGTTCTCTTAGGTCCATCAGAGGATATTCTGGCATTTATTTCTCTTAATTCACAGAACAAATAATTCAGTGAATATAACAGATAAAGATTAGGAGTACAATGAGATTAAATTAATTATAAATTAATTCATTATAAACATCCTTAGTGTTTGTTTTGAATTGTGTACTTAAAACTGTACTGCTGCTATTAAACTACTGTGATTTAATTGGTGCATCATCTGTGTTGGCTGGAACAAAAAAAGAATAGTTTTTGATATTTCTTGTTCCATCTGTGATTTGAAGACTCCATTGGTTTCTCTGTGTCATGACTTGAATCACAGAGTAGCGCACAGAGTGCTGTTGTTACCTGCTGCTGGTAGTTTTTGTTCATTTGCAGTCACCACAACTAGACTTCCTGTGCTGTTTGCACGTATTTAAACTCGGTAATATGCATTTATTTGGTTTAGAATTAGCCCCTTTCTATTCAAATGTGCCTCACTGCAAAAACAATGCAATTCTAAAATATCAGAGTTAAAAACCACACGCAGTTACAGTGAACTTATCTGCGTCTTCAGAGAGTTGGTAGTAACTGAAGCAAGACCAGACTTTAGGGGTGTCCCCAGCTAGGAATGTACATAGTAGAATCTGATCTCAAGTCTTGCCTAAAGCCAACTGAGCAATGAATTTATTTGCTTATTAATAAATAATAATAATCGGATTAATAAATATGTTCTTTGATATTTAAAACAGCAGCCTTCTGCTGTTATTTTGCCAAGATGATGTTCTGATGGTCACGCAAATTTTAATAGTGGCACTCTATTTTTGTATTCACGCACACAAAGGAGATTAGTTGGGATGAGTTATTTTACGTTACTGTGTTGTTACTTTATTAACAGTATATTTAATAGGCTGATATTTATACCAAAATAAAACCAAGCCCTTCTATGTAAAATCAAGCATTTAGCACCCATATATAGCCGAATGGAATGATCCTTTGTTTCATAACCACATTGTTCTGCTACTGCGATGCTTCTACTGTGATATTGGCAGTCGAATCGGAGTCTTCAGATCGAATCGTTGGCTAGTTGACTATTTGGGATCACCCCTACATGGCATATTAAATCCCAAATATGGTTTCTCTCTGTCACGTTCAAGTTGCTTGCCGAAAGGACCTGAAGCTCGCAGTCTCTGCCACTGAGTTCTTGGCGCAAAAGCAACATTCATTCTTTGCCACATGGTTAACTGCAATCAGACGCAAAGAAAAGGGCAAATTGCACGCGCTGTAATATCATCAGCGCAATATCGTTTGTAAAGTTTGAGACAGGGCAGATATGTAAGTGATGTGTAATTCGACCCGTGAGTGTGAAGCAGCATGTTGAAATAACATGAACTAAAAGTAAAGTCCGGTGGGAATCAGTGGGAATCTCAGTAAGCTAGGCGAACTAGCATCGACTTAGTTATCCTGACTTGCTAGCTTCTTTTTGTGCAAATATATCCACAACAGCCTGACGGTTCTCCTAGATGTTTCATGTTGTAATCGCTAAAGATCCATAATAAATGTTATGTGGGTTTGTTGAAAAAGGCTACCTTTTGTATCAACATTGGCAGGATGTCCAATATGATGTGCTCCTGTCAGTAGAGCACCACAGGTATTGATAATGTGTCTTCTAACAACAAGGGAAATGCCCACCCAGAAGCCTGAAGCCGAGAAGCTTTTTCCACAAATATGTCCAAAACAGTTTTATCCTCTTTTTAAAAAAATTTAAAAATATGCACGGTAGCTCAATCATTCGGGTTTATTTTTCCTGAGGCAAAAAGTTTGACTTTAAGAGTGAATTATGGGAAATATTCGCCAGGTGGTTTAGCAAGCAACATATCTATGAAGATGGCAATACGACTGGTATTATTGATTTTCAAGTTATTGTTTCAATGTCGAGTGGTAGACATCAACGACTTTGTAGAGCCAACAACACTAACGAGACAATCCACAAAAAGGATGTTCAGATTTACCCATTTTCCAAATGGAAACCTGTAGGTAGAGCGCACACATACAGTGCGAATCTATTTCTCTCTTATCGCCATTTAATGAGCATCCCTCTCTCCTAGTTTTGTATAAATTGCCTCAGAGACCTTGAGAGATGTGATCAAAGTTTCATCTGTTATTTTTGTTATAAAAAGGAGCGGAGCTTTGACCCTGGGACAGACAGTGCTGGCAGCTCTCCACAGGCCTTGGCTTTGGCAGTCTCTAATATTTCACATGCATAACACTTTCGAGGCTAAACTTTCAGGGAGTAATAAACTCACAAATCATGACTCCATGCTGTTGAAGAAATGGTCCCTAAGTCAGAAGAAGCATATTAGGTCAAATGTAACGCAAATAGGTTTTATGAGAGAATCTATCAATCAGAAAGTAGACATTCATACAAGTTTAATCTTACCTTTTATAAGCTTAGTGAGGATTCAAAGCAGCCCTGCAAGAGTTTAACTATTACTGCTTGTACTTTACATCCTTGAAGTCTTAATACATTAATCCTTGTTGTAATCTCTCTCTGCATCTCTGAAAAGGAAAACCTCACCCCCAATGGTTTACAGACCATTTGTAAATAAATAACTCACCCCTGTGTTACTTTGAATTGTTAAAGAAAACGTTCTGGTTTTGTTGCATGCCTCCACGGTGAACCAGGAATCCAAAAGCAGAGAAAAGTCGTGATGAATTGAAGTAAATGAGGGGCTGCGTTTAACAGCAGCAAAACTATATCAAAACAAACGTTTTTAAACTCTCTCACAGCTTGTGCAGCATAATCTCAAGTCTTATTTATCCGTTCGTATGCTCACTACTATTTTAAACACTTATGCATGAACAGCACTCGCATGGACACCTGCGCAAGCGTCAGACTGTTTATGCGGAAGTGTTTTAAATAGTAAGGTTTTTGCAAAGATGCATGTGTTTGGGAAGTTCTGAGCATACGGCTGGATAAATGAGACTTTGATTATACTGTACGAGTTCGTAAACGCAACCCCCTATTTACTTTAGTTCTTCAAGACTTTTCTCTGTCTTGGTATTTTTCGTTCACCGTAGAGGCGCGCAAGAAAAACGAAGTTTTCTTCAAGAATTTAAGGTCACACTAGGTGGTTAAATTGATACAAATGGTCATTTTGTGGGTGAAATACTCCTTTAATGTGCATCAGTCTCACTCAGTTCCCAAACATCTAAAGGTTTGTCTGTTTAATTCTTCAAACGGTAATAGTCACTTGCAGAGCTGCAGTGCTAATGCTGAAATGGGAACCGCATGTGCATTCTTTGGAAAAAGAAATAAGGTGTTAAAATTTCTCTAATTGTATTTTCCTCTTGGAAGGTGTTTACCAAAAACAAAAAAAATCTACCAAAAGTCGGCCATTGTATCCAAAGCGAATGGCTGAGCTGCTGGATAATGGGGGAAAAATAAAGCTTTTGACAGTACCACTATGTTTACCACTAGTAGACTCTAATATACTCTAAAAATGGTTTTACTGGTTAAGCCACCCATCAACTTTACTCCATACACTGAGATTTACATGTATGTGGGGGGATCCCATATTTAAAATTCAATGTAAAAAGACAAGGGCGCTGCTTCTCCTCCATTAGTACAAGTTTAAAACATTCCCATGCCAGCGCCTGAAGAACATTTTGCACTAGGTAATTACCCGCCATATTCCCAATTCAGGTTTTTGTCAAAGTTTTCCATCATTAGCATGTTGTGAGATCACCGACTTGTTGAAGTATGGGGACCAGAGGGGAAGAATGGAAGAGTCAGCGAATGGGCGGCGTATTCCTCCAGTCCACATCCCTCGAGTTCATTGAGCTACACTGCCTCATGTATAATAGTGTGGTGAAATGGGGGAAAGGGCCAAAAGCAAAAAAAACTTGCTTCTCTGTTGAATGTAGGTGTGTGTGTGTGTGTGTAGTTCATTTTCTTAGAAAGCTCACCCTTCTCGCCAGGCCCAGGGCGATGTAGCACTTCTCCCCAGCATCAACAATCTCCACTTCGTAGTAGTGGCAGCGGGTGGTGAGTGGCTGGCGGGCCTGGGCCAAACCCACGTCCATGATGCTCTTTCCTTTGCCAACATACTCCAAGAGCTGGAGAGGAGGTGTACAAACACAGGGGGAGGGAAAGAAGGACGGGGTTTAATATGTTAAGAAATAATACCATATGAACCATATAAAAAAGGGTCTAAATAACACAATAAGAGAACAGAATCACTCTCCAACAATAGTTATAAATATTATTACCGCAGACGTTGTGGCATGACACGTCATAAAAAATAGTTTGTCTCAATCATAGCTCAGCCTAAAGTTTCTCAGTATCCCAGTTACTGCGGTTATTCAATGCTCCTGACCTTCTTTATTAACTGTATTTGGTTATTCAGGCGACCAAGCCCAAAGGGCAATAGCGATGTAAGTCTTTGTAAGTGGGGAAAGTTGAAATAGAGACAAAAGATTGACGACATAGCAGATCAAGCTTGGGCAGGATTCTCAAACCTAATGTTGTTCCAGAAGCAAGAGACTTAACCACACAACCTGCTTTTGCAACTGTGTCCTAAGTGAGTGGGCATCATGACAGATTGACACTTCCAAACCCAGTCAAACCCTCACTGAACCGCCCACAGTGGCTCTTCTGCAAGTATCAACAGCCACTTGAGATTGCGTGTACAGTATGCGACGACAATGCAATTACTTTCGGGTCTATTTTGGTCTTAAGCATCTAAACAGGTGAAGATGGGCGGGTACAGGTGAGAAGGTGGGCAGCTAGGCAACCACAAAGCCTTTAGGCTGAGCAGTGTTTTCGTGCACGAATGTGACTGCGTGAGCATGTGCGTAATAAAGAATACGCCCCCAGTGTGAAAGGCTAGTGATGTGGACAACATCACGTGTGTATTAATCTTTTGGCAGACGTCAAACAGGCTTCAATGTAATCGCTCCGGGGAATTGCAGAAATACTGTTATTAAAATTGTCACAAATGGGCCTTGACCACAGAATAAACACAATGAAAATGCCGGTAGACCTCTGCAGCAATAATTTCACATTTACGCTGTTAAAACTTAAGTTACATTACATTACAGTCATTTAGCAGACGCTTTTATCCAAAGTGACTTCCAATTCAGATTCTATCTATACACCGTAGGCACAGCTACGGGAGGTGGGGTTAAGTGCCTTGCTCAAGGACACATCTACATGCGACTGGCGGAGCCGGTGCCGGGGATCGAACCGCCGATCCTCTGTATGGACGGCCCTGCTCTCCACTTAGCCAAGTGCACAAAGTAATTCTGTACAGTTTGTACTCGATATCTGTTTATTTTTGAACTGTTAAAAAGAATGTGTAATTAAAAGAAGAACATTCTGTTTTCGACCCTTCACTAAGTCATGCCCCTGGAACGCAGACTGGCCAATCACAGAGTAGCCTTGGTCAGCTCCGACAGGGTCAAACAACTATACAGCTGTGCTCTGTAGACTCTCATGCAATCATTTCAGATATTCTTCAACAGAAGCTAGTTTTGTGGATTTCAAGCTAGTCACGGTCAAACGTTGCGTAATAGTGATACTCGTTACCCGGAGAGGTAAGACGGATGTATAAGTTTCTGAAACACGACGATTCTGTGCAGCTGGATCAGTTTGACATCTGGATTTATCCATCAGACGCATATTGTAGATACCTTTTGTCTGTTTCTCTGTTAAAAGTGCTTTTACTTATTTCCAAAATGAGATGATAATTATTCAGGGAGTGCAGTTAAAGACAGTGTGGGCTCCGTGGTAGCTCTGACAGCTTGACGGTGTAGCAGCGTTAGCCTCCACCTTCTTCATTACAGACTGCCCTTTCATGTGTACCCTTGAGTCTGCTGCACTACCTCGCATGGACATCAAGTTCTTTTGGGAGACGAGGAACAGAGTTTCGGTGCGATGAGCATTCAATCGCACCTTCTTTTTCTTTTGTTGCTTTTTTTGCTGCTAAGTAATGGAAGGGGGAGTGACGAGAGGGCAGGAACAAGCAAGACATAGCCTTGAGCAAAGCATGCCTCGTTGAGATAGCTGACAATCTCCCTCTTTCTCTCTCTCTCTCACTCCTATAATTCTGAGTGTCTAGAATGGTAATGGTGATGTGCAAGGCCGTGTTTTGTTGAGCTGCTGCCTGGGAAACAGATGTAACACCCAGAGAGTGGACTTGCCAATTTCCTGTCACATCTAATGGGGGAACTTATAGAAAGGTGAAACTGAAATTAGGAGCCCTCCTCTTTATTATGTCAACCAAACTGTGATCTGATTAGACATCACGCAACAGCTGTCGAGTCCATATAACTCAGCTACTAACTTTTGTCTTTATTGCTTTTCTATTTTGTTTTTTCTTGGATTTGCTTATCTGTGTAATTCTAATTATTTGTCCCCTTCTCTTTCATTTCCTCGTCCTGCACATTTCTTCTTCAATGTTATTTCTTTTTTTTAAAGACATCCTTAAATTTATGTACTTAAAAAACTGAAACATGGACATTGAAATGTGAATGATGTGGGCCAAACGTGCCACTTTAACTTTAGAAAGTATATGAGCTGGCCTTGTCCAGAGGCTGTGATTCTCTGCTCCAAGTCATCTCTTAATTGGGTTGGATGCCCCCGAGTAGCTAAATCTGAATTGTCCATCAGTCACTGTTTTGTGGATAAAGCTGGTGAGATGAACATCCAGACTTTCCACCATAATGTCGCGGCTGGTTACAGCCACTCTGCCATTGCTGCTTTGTAATGTGCCAGCAGCAAACTGGTGATGTTTGTAGAAAATGACTCTACCTAAACCATGTCATGACTTTGTTTGCATTACCATGAAACACGTTCAATTAGCAATATATCACCTAAACAAAACCGCTGCAACTCACTGCTGTGTATTCATTAGAAGTTCTGATATCTTGAAACACTATAACTGCTCATGTGTTTAAAACGCCATTAAAACGCCTCAAATGCATTTCATTTTACTATGTGAACAAACGTGGGTTGTCATTTTAAAAATAGTTCATCCAAAACAAATCATTCACTATTAACAAAGCTTTAATTAACTTTTTCGATCACGCGTGTAATGTCTCCGGTGATTTCCCATTTGCTGTGCTGTGGGACTGACCTCGTTTTACTGAGCTTCAAAGAGGCATTTAGCACCAAAACAATATGCA
Source organism: Anarrhichthys ocellatus (assembly GCF_004355925.1). Taxonomy (NCBI): domain Eukaryota; kingdom Metazoa; phylum Chordata; class Actinopteri; order Perciformes; family Anarhichadidae; genus Anarrhichthys; species Anarrhichthys ocellatus. The sequence goes on along the minus strand of NW_022280035.1, from coordinate 8,093,401 downwards.
GAAATCCAAAGACAACCTGCAATTACCATTGCACTGACACAGTAAGTGAGGTACAGTAAGGAGAACAAGTATTTACTGTGAGAAGACAAGATGGTATTTGCCTTTATGCAAACAGAATGCCTTACGGCAATATCCTCAACTGCAGCAACACTGTGTTTAAAATCCTGCAAGACAGCAAAGGACTACCTTTATTTTGCGACAGTGATCAGGCATGACATGCTGGTAATAACATGAAAACTACGAAACAAAGACCTAAAACAATAAACACGCATTGTCACTCTGCAGGTTTAATCAATCAATTATTATTAAGATTTCCGAAACCGGTAAAAACCAAGGCCCCACATTGTTGACACATCACTCACTGGCCATGTGGAGCTTTTCCTCACCTTTTAATACACTTCATGTATTATCACCATTACCGCTGTTGGGAAGGTGTTGCCCAACTTAACTTATGGCTCAAACGCCAGCACGTATACTGCCACCGGTGCTGATTTATTTGGACAAAGTCATAAAGGAGCTACAGGTATAAGGCTGCCACTTTCAGGAAAAAAACATTTTACTCTTGGGGGGGGGGGGAGCTAAATAACACCAGAGAGGGGACGCCATGAAAAGATGGCAAGCCATCTAGATAAAGAACAATAAATTCACAGTGGCTTTTATACAATTTGTATAAAATGTATGTATTTTAAATGCAGTATTCGGGGAGATGAGGAATGTGTTTTATAACAATCGTCTAGGATCCAAGTCAATACTATGTCCAGAGACAACACCTTGTAAAAGAAATCTTTTACCTGAGCCAAAGTTGCAATATGCCAATAGCGTCTCAGAGGTCCAGAATTACTAACATGAAGACCAAGGTAAATATTCTGCACTAACAATCCGTGAGTGTTTACCGCCTGGTTTACTATGGCAGTAGCCCGCGATGTATTCAGCTATATGTGAGATATTCAGGAATATGCAGTCGTCTTTTTCCCCTTGCCTCCACCTGTAGATCAGTGCAATAGTGTGACACCATTGGTAGGACGGTTTATTGCTTCACCAGCAGGCGCACACATGCATGTGCCTCTTTATGCATGAGATAAACAAAATGGTGACCCATTCATAGAGAATCTGTCGAGGTCAAAATCTCCACAGGGAGCTGTTCAATCAAGAGAATCAAAAACATTCAAAGAGTCTGAGAAAAGAAAGTCTGTGCTCAATAAAATGAGTGCAGTATATTCTCAGGTTTGATGAACACGACTCCAGGTGCAGAACAAGCCAGGTACAAATTATATATTATTATATTTTCCATGTCCAGTAGCAGCAGTAGCTAAAAGAGAGGCTAAATCTAGCAAGAAAGTTGCAGTAGTCAGCAACAGCGCAAGCTCATCCCTTCAGGCCTCCCTCCACAGCCTCGTCCCCAAAATTACCATTGTGAACGTTAACAACGAACACGGCTATTTTTAGTATTCAGAGCTATCAAGGTAGCAGCTTGTGGAAGACTGACTGGTGACGAGCAATGAGTGCACAAGCTAAATATGCGCCAGTAGACAGGCAGGTAGCCGGTCCAATCATTACATTTGGGGCATACGCCAATGCGCCTCCTAAAAACTTTAACCACACATCGGGGCTACAGCAGTAATGGAGACACACAACATGGAAACACAAAAACTGTGATTGAAGACAACATTAAAAAGTGTAAGAAAGATTCGTTAGTCGTCTCTTTTCCAGAAACACGCATCCAGCAAAGCCATTACTTTGCAGACCTTCTGTTCACCGCGATTGCAGAGCTGCAGGAATGACGTAACATGATTACAGCAATTGCACAGTGCTGGTCTCCTTTTTGAAAAGACACAAGGCGATGTGATAAGTTAGTAAATATAACTCTTGTTGTACAAGTATTGGTGGCTGGTGACTCAACGAACTCAACTCAAAAAGACAGGAGGAAAACCAACACACCAGGTTTTACAGTAGTTGACGATTTATCTCGAATTTATGTTAAAATTAAGCAGACAAACAATGTCTTTTAAGATTTCTTTGCTTAACTCCGGTCATCTTGTGCGACGCAGGACCACTCTGACCCATCAGCCAGCCAGCCTCCACTCAGTCCGTCCATTGACTTTGCTTCGGATTAAGTTATTCGTAGTTTCCTCCTTTCTCACGCTGCTCAGTTCAGAGAACTGGAGGCAACCGCGACGGTGCCGCCGCTAGGCCTGGGAGGCTGCAACCATAACAACTTAATGGGAAAGTTGTGAACTTTCATCCTAGAGCAGTGTCATGTTGGGATTCTTGACTATTGTTTCCAGAGGAAGGAAGGAAGGACGCAGGCAACCTTAGAGGGGCGTTGGTACAACAGCTGGCTCTGGCAACTGGAAGAGGTTCAATTACTTGACAATGATTGGTGCGGTTCAAAGGAGATGCTCTGGTGAGGATACAGCAATGTGGAGCCAATTAAAAAAAATAAACAACAAGTTTTGTGCACCTCTACGGCCCAAAAACAAATGTGTTTAAAATACATACATCTTGGGGGAGGGGTGGAGGAGGGAGTGAACGTGAGATATGGGCTGTGAGGGAGCACTGGTACACTTGGGAGCACTGATAACTGCAGACTCAGGTGCTGTCCACTTACTTGTCGGCCCGCTCATCCGCAGCTGAGGGGATTAAGTTGGTGGGCAACTGCTGTGACAACAGGAGGCAGGGGATTGGATGCTCGTGTTCGCACTGAGCCGCACGTACGCAGTGGAAAGCCAGCCAAAAAACAGCAGAGCAGGAGTACGGTGGCATGGGGAATTTTATCAAACATGTTGTTTGCCTAAAACACGTTCAGCTGACAGTAATAACAAAAGTAGCGGGAGGGGGAATCCCTCAATGTGTGCATATGAGGTAATCTTATACAAATCAGTAAGTGAGATCACTTATAAAGGAACATTTAATGTATTGGTTTTAAACAAAAGCCTTCAAAACTATAGCCAACATATCAATCGCATCTTTCTGTTAGTGTTTGAGGGGTCAGCAAACTGCTGTTTGTTAATGTCATGTATTCAAAATGATTTTCTCTCGTCCATTAAACGAGTAAATTACAAACCAAAATAACTAAAGAATCTCTTGGTTGAAAGGTAAATGCCTGTTGTTGGGCGTTGTGATCACATTCAGCCGTGAGGTACCATTTAAAGATCTACTTTCTCTAGTTTGGGTTACTGTTAAGCACTTTGTAACATGTTTTAAGAATACTGTATAAACTGTATAATATATGGACACAGTCTCAGTGACGTCAGCCACAGGTTTCTAAAGACCCTTGAAGCTTAAAGTGGGGGGCTCCGCCTGCCGCCATCTTGGAAGTGACGACACAAATCTGTTCTCTGATTCACTAAAATTAAAAACCTCAATCTGACTGACCAAATGCAACCTGATCAGCATTAAATTTCACTTTCATTTTGTTACTGTAAAGGCTCTGTCATATTAGGGCAATCATTATTATTGTTAGGAAGAAGTTAATTTGCATGAGACCATTCGTAACGTCCATAAAGAAAAACGAGGAACGAAGTAGGAGTGTGTTTGTGTTTTTCATATCTTTATGAGGCTCTGTCAGATTAGTAGATTTGTCAAATCTGATTATGTAATATAAGAAAAAAGATCTTTTTTAAATCCCCAGAGCTGGATGAAAAAACTAAAGTAAATATTTGACCCTCTAATGTTAATTACCATCAATGTATTATTAAATAAAGGTATATATTTACTTAATAGAGGCTGAATTAACAATGAGTGCAGTGTCATTACACTGCAGAGAGATAAACCTAAATTTCAAGTGACGTTGCAATTTAGGAGAGTTAATAAATTGAGGATACCTGCTGCTTTGGCAGGCATCACAAGTTCATGTTACATTTTGCATAATGACGGGCCGGCTTTCATCACTTATCGAGCTGCAAGTGAAACTCTTTACAGGCAACACAGAGCCAACAAAGGCACAGCCATCAAATTAAAATTCACTCCATTTACTTCAGTTTTCCACTCAGAGCCATGAGGCCAGAGTATTCATTACCCTGAACAAATGGCCTTCAGATGAGCGATTAAAAAGTTGAAAAGGAACTAAGAGCGTAACAAAATAAAATGAAGGAGACCAGAGTAAAAAAACACCAACCTCCCTGAAGGGGAACATTTTCCTTTTATACGAACTTTATCAGAGCGCTTTCAAGGACAACCAAGATTAAATGATGCAAATGCACTATTTGGTGAAAGAGAAATAGAAAGAGAGAGAGTTATAAAAACAGATAAACACTTGAGTAGATTGAATACAAGGGGCGGGGGGCAAGGGGGGGGGGATTATTTGGCAAGGTAGGTGTGGTCATAGCGGCAAGAAATCTAGGATCAGTTACCCACCTATCTAAACAGGAGTGCCCCCCTCCCCCGACTGTAATGTAAGCAGTTCACAAAAGGCAAAGACCAGTCACCATCACCATTGTGCGCTGTGTATACTGCGGCTAAGCACTTCTCAGAACTGCGTCATCAAAAGCATACCAGTCAGAAAAGTAATTTATCTTGCAGTAATCTTTTCCGTCATCGTTAACAATCAGTAAAGGGGAACAGCTTTAATCCGGAGCAGTTATTATCCACACTTATCAAATAGCAACGTGTGAAAACGACTTCCCCGTTTGGACCAAATGTTTCGTGAGGTGAGGTGAGTCGAAACAAACTGCCGAGCAGCCAGAGACGTGCAATTCATCTACGGCAGCTGAATGATGGATCCGTAAATCATCGGAAACCACCAACACTGGAAATATCTGAGGAGTAGCCGCACATTTGAGAAAGGAGGACAAATATTTCCATGCTCCTTAAAGTACAGCTCACAGCTATGAGCGTGACACAGTAAAAGGATGTTGAAATCCAAAAAGAGTTGTTGGGATGAAGCAAACGGTAAGAGAGGAGAGAAGGGGGAGAGGAGGAAACAAGGAGAGGAGAGAGGAAAGGAGTACAGAGAAGAGGAAACAAGGATAGAAGAGGCAAAACAAGGAGAGGAGAAATGAGGAGAAGAGAGGACACAATGATAGAAGGAGAGAAACTAGGAGAGAAGAGGGGAGACGAGGATAGAAGAGGAGAAACAAGGATAGGAGGAGACATTAGGAGAAAAGTGGGGAAGCGAGGATAGAAGAGGAGAAATGAGGAGAAGAGAGAGGACACAATGATAGGAGAGAAACTAGGAGATGAAAGGAGAGGAGAAACAAGGAGAGAAGAGGGCAGATGAGGATAGAAGAGGAGAAACAAGGAGAGGAGAGGAAAAACAAGGATAGGAGAGGAGAAGTTAGAAGGGGAGACAAGATAGAAGAAGAGAACTGAGGGGAGAAGAGAGGAGAGAATGGGGTAGAAACAAGGAGAGGAGGGGACAGGAGAAAAAAACGAGAGAAGTGAAGAGAGGAGAGACAAGGATAGAAGAGGATAAACAAGGAGAGAAGAGAGGAGACAAGGATAGAGGAAGGGAAACAAGGAAAGGAGAGTGCTGTGTTCAAAGATCCAAAGTAGACACTTGGAAAACTTGAGACAGTTTTTGGTTCAAACCACAAAATGAAATGAATTAGAAGTCAAAACCAAAAGAGATTAAGTGAGACCACCTTGAGTCTGACATGTTCTGCCCTTAAAGCATAATCTTACCTCATATTAATCCTGCTACTCAAAGGCTCCTAGCCTTCAAAACAAACTTCTTTCCCTTTACTTCTCCTCCTCCCTTCCTTTCATTTCCTCGTTCCAGGATCAGCTACTGTTACTGTTGTCCCACACCCTTCCTCGTCTTCATCGTCTACACTAAATCTTTGTACTTGTCATAACTTGACAGCCTTATCAGTTCGACTATTATCTCCCGCTTAAACCCTTACAATATATGACCGCATATTGGATGGTAGCATGAGAGAAAACTCAAAAGAAAGGGAGAGAAAATAAATCACTGCTGAGCGGAGCATGCAGCCCGGCACCCCAGCTGTGAAAACCTCCAATAACACGAGAAAGAGTAAAAGATTCCTCAGAGTCCCGTTACTCCACTTATTGAATTTTTACAACCTGGTGGTTTTACAGCCAGGCACTTGGCTCCACCAACACATTTCGTGCCATTGCCACTCCTCGGTCCAGAAAAACAGAAGAAGGGAGAGACAGACAGACGGAGAGCGAGACAGCTGGTTGAATCATCCATCTCACCCACAGCTCTCTGCTTTTATGATCTCTGTCTGCGTTCAGGAAAGACTCTGTGTGTGTGTGTGTGTGTGTGTGTGTGTGTGTGTCAGATGATTGTGTACCACCGCGGACAGACATGTTTATCACATAACCGCATACGGGAACCACACACAATCTGTCCTCGATCGCTCCGGTGTCAATGAGAGACCTGCCTGTAGTTTTGTGGTTTTGAAATTGGGGGTGGGGGGGGGTGAGAGCTCACACCTTCACACAAAACAAAGGTGCCACAGTTTCACTACTGTAAAGTGGTGGGAATACAGTATTGTGATACCACTGATGACTCAGTTGTTGCCAACAGTGAATTCCATTCGAGTGGCTCATAACAGCGTCCGAGAAAACAACCGTGAACCTGAACTCTAACCGTCTGGCCCAAAACACCCACAAGGCCAAATATCAGTCAACAGGGTTCAGAAATACGGGGGAGTTATGAGGAGCTCCGCTGAATGAGACACAAGCTCTCCAGAAAGCCAAATTTGAGAAATGCAGGGGGAGCTCTACAATACTGTCATTTTTGGTGCCAAAAAAATTGATATATAAGCCAATAGTAAAGCACTCGTCAACGTGTGTGTTTACTCGCATATTCCATTGCTGTCTATTCATGTGAGGAGCCACATTCAACGCACATTATGTCTTGAAGTCAACGACGCAGTTAAAACAAGTTTGTTGTGAGTGAAACGTGAAGCCGAAACATTATCAGTGTGTGATACCCAATAACGACTTGTTGTGAAACTCAGTAAGACATTCTCAGCCTGGATGCATAAACACATAGTTCAAGTTGATGCTAACGGCTCATTGGAGGTTTTACAGCCTGGAGAAATATCCTTCAGCAAAATTCACAACAGGTTTATGAAACTATGTGAGAAAATTATGACAAAAACATGAACTAGAATAAGACTAAAGCAAAAATAAAACAAAAAGACTAAAATGTTACTTTAAACCAACTTGAATTAACTAGACTAGACCTTCAAATGATGCAAACTTTTTTTTTTTAAATTTCATAAATCATTTTTCTCATAAAGAAGGTGACATTTGCCACTGGTTCATAGGTTTATAGTTCAGCGTTTAGTTCAACCGTCGATGGCACCACTGTACATTACCTTATATACCCGAACATTTTCACATTCTTTCATTCGCTTTGTGAGAGAGCGAGCAGCAATAGCAACTAACGGCCTTTACGGCATTAAGTACAGTTGTCAACAAAGAGGGATTTGCTGAAGAACAGGCAGTTGAAGGATCTTCTAAAAGCACAAAACAAACAAGGGGAACTGGTAGCAACCACGTAAGAGAGCCACTCTATAACCTTTCCCATTCAAAAGACAACGTACTATAGATATATACAGTGGGTACGGAAAGTATTCAGACCCCTTTACATTTTTCACTCTTTGTTTCATTGCAGCCATTTGCTAAAATCAAAAACGTTCATTTTATTTCTCATTAATGTACACTCAGCACCCCATCTTGACAGAAAAAAACAGAAATGTAGAAATTTTTGCAAATTTATTAAAAAAGAAAAACTGAAATATCACATGGTCATAAGTATTCAGACCCTTTGCTGTGACACTCATATTTAACTCACATGCTGTCCATTTCTTCTGATCCTCCTTGAGATGGTTCTACTCCTTCATTGGAGTCCAGCTGTGTTTAATTAAACTGATTGGACTTGATTAGGAAAGGCACACACCTGTCTATATAAGACCTTACAGCTCACAGTGCATGTCAGAGCAAATGAGAATCATGAGGTCGAAGGAACTGCCCAAGGAGCTCAGAGACAGAATTGTGGCAAGGCACAGATCTGGCCAAGGTTACAAAAGAATTTCTGCAGCACTCAAGGTTCCTAAGAGCACAGTGGCCTCCATAATCCTTAAATGGAAGAAGTTTGGGACGACCAGAACTCTTCCTAGACCTGGCCGTCCAGCCAAACTGAGCAATCGTGGAAGAAGCGCCTTGGTGAGAGACGTAAAGAAGAACCCAAAGATCACTGTGGCTGAGCTCCAGAGATGCAGTAGGGAGATGGGAGAAAGTTCCACAAAGTCAACTATCACTGCAGCCCTCCACCAGTCGGGGCTTTATGGCAGAGTGGCCCGACGGAAGCCTCTCCTCAGTGCAAGACATATGAAAGCCCGCATAGAGTTTGCCAAAAAACACATGAAGGACTCCCAGACTATGAGAAATAAGATTCTCTGGTCTGATGAGACCAAGATTGAACTTTTTGGCGTTAATTCTAAGCGGTATGTGTGGAGAAAACCAGGCCCTGCTCATCACCTGCCCAATACAATCCCAACAGTGAAACATGGTGGTGGCAGCATCATGCTATGGGGGTGTTTTTCAGCTGCAGGGACAGGACGACTGGTTGCAATTGAAGGAAAGATGAATGCGGCCAAGTACAGAGAGATCCTGGAAGAAAACCTCTTCCAGAGTGCTCTGGACCTCAGACTGGGCCGAAGGTTCACCTTCCAACAAGACAATGACCCTAAGCACACAGCTAAAATAACAAAGGAGTGGCTTCGGAACAACTCTGTGACCATTCTTGACTGGCCCAGCCAGAGCCCTGACCTAAACCCAATTGAGCATCTCTGGAGAGACCTGAAAATGGCTGTCCACCAACATTCACCATCCAACCTGACGGAACTGGAGAGGATCTGCAAGGAAGAATGGCAGAGGATCCCCAAATCCAGGTGTGAAAAACTTGTTGCATCATTCCCAAGAAGACTCATGGCTGTACTAGCTCAAAAGGGTGCTTCTACTCAATACTGAGCAAAGGGTCTGAATACTTATGGCCATGTGATATTTCAGTTTTTCTTTTTTAATAAATTTGCAAAAATGAAAAAAGATGGGGTGCTGAGTGTACATTAATGAGAAATAAAATGAACTTTTTTGATTTTAGCAAATGGCTGCAATGAAACAAAGAGTGAAAAATTTAAAGGGGTCTGAATACTTTCCGTACCCACATATGTGAGATGTGTTAGGTTTCATGTACAGGGTGTCTGTGTTCACACAACACGGAACGCAGATGTAGTGTGCTAAACCATTATTTCTGTGATAAATCATGAAGTGAACTGAGAATATTACAAAGATTATATCCAATACGGGGCCTTGATCTTAAAGTGGTAGCCTGAAAAATGTATAAAACATGAATGAGTGGTTTGTAGTTTGTTTGGCTACTGGTCAGAATTGGGTTCACTTTAAGCTCTAGTAATGTAATTAAGCCCTAAAAAATCTTTGATGATTGTATCTCGCCACCAGCCAGCTCACATTGTCAATTTAAAACTTGTACGGTAATGTGGCTGCTGAGTGATGTGGGCAATACTCTAAACACTTGCTATATTTGCACTTAACTCGGCTAGACATGCATCTCCTTTAACCGTGAGAAAAACAACAGGGGCCTTTTTTTTTTTTTTTTTTTTTTTTTACTTCTTACCGTGCCGCTAACCCTGACGTCAAAAAGCCGCCCCCAGTCATCTTCATGGCTGTCCACCATCATCATACTTTCATCTTCCTCCAGGAACCACTCTGCCTGCAGGTCAACCTTCACCTCCTCCCCCATGGAGTGCATCCCTACAGCGGGGAACAGCCCCTCTGCAGAAACGGGAACCTCCACTGAGCCCACCTGCACGAGAGAGGGAAGCGAGGAGACGACATTATGCGTACAGACAGTTGCTGCTGCATGCTTGAAACAAAGCATGATAGAATTTCGGATTAAACAACACCTACCTTATTGCCATTTTTGGTGAAAAAGACTATCGTAAAACCTGCTTCAATATTTTCTGAGTGTATTCCGCAGCCAATGCGGTCACCACGAGCACACTTTGGCCCAAATTGCTGTCCAACAGGGTTGCCATTGTATAACCTAGGAAGAGGGAAGAGATAGAAATCTTCATAACATTAAAGCGAGCTAGTTAAGGCAAAAAAAAAAAAGAACCATGCGATCATTATCCTTTTCATAACACACAGCAATAACGCATTTGGTCACTTCTGTGTTCTCTCCTGCAAGTTTTTTTTTTGCCATGTCATCACCATTCACATTTATTCACACAACAAATGTGTTTGAGATGAAACAGTTTATTAGCACCATGTAAAAATACTCTGTTACAAGTAATAGTCCTGCATTCAAAATGTTACTTTAGTACCAAAGTATTGGCATCAAAATGAACTTAAGAGTGGCCTCCATCATTGGATTATAGTTATTGATGCATTAATGTGTTCATCACTTTAATGTTGCGGCTGATAAATGTGGAGCTAATTCGGAAAATTACTTTATATACTTAATAATTAGACTATATACTACTTAATGAAACATAATGGTTTATTAGCAGATTAATATTTTATATCAAATGGAGAATCTGATTCTGCAAAGTAGCCCGCCTAGTAACTAATATTATCAAATAAATGTAGTGAAGTTAAAGGTTTAATATTGACCTCTGAGGTGTAGCGGAGTAGAAGTATTTTTAAATAATAAAAAGAATGGAAATACTCAAGTTAAGTACTTCAAAAATGTACTTGAATACAGTATTTGAGAAGCCTAAATATAACAAGAGCAAAATAATGTTGTTCTTCATAGATTTAGTCCATTCATTCTGCTCTCAAAATGCACTAATTTGATGCATTTAACTTTAAAATGTAAAAAATTATCTTCTGGGGGAGCATGCCCCACAGTCAACCATCAGTCTCGCAAAATCCTGAGGGAAACACTGATATTTATTAACTAAATAATTACTCAAAATGAATCTATATAGAAAGTACTTGAAAGTCAAAGCCCTACACATAATAATTATGCATATCATTTGGCAAAAAATTCTATTTCTGTGACCAACAAGCTTTATGCCGGTGAAAAATGCAAAGAGACGACAGTTATGTGTGGACGGAGCCCCGACTGACCACAATCCATTTTCTCAAAGCATGCAAGAAACCAACGCTGCACCGTAGCGAATAGATAAAAGTGTGGTTTGACTTACTTGCCGTTGTCAGCATGGTAAGCTACAGAGTATGGCAGCCAGCCAGGCTGGTGGTCCAGCCTGTAGAATTTAGGCACCAGGCCCACAGCAATGGTACCCCTCACCCCTGTGTCCGCTAATGTCACCTAGAGAGAGAGAGAGAGAGAGAGAGAGAGAGAGAGAGAGAGAGAGAGAGCGAGAAAACACAGTTCATATATTGTGGGAAACTTCACCTTTAATAAAAAACTAGACTCAGGAAAAGAAGCCCCTCAACTAGAAAATGCCTTTGTCTGTGTGGTCGCTGTGGGTCTTTGCAGGTATACAGAGTAAAGTGCTGATAAAAAAGAATTAAAAACATTGTATTTTGTCCGAATGATGGAAGTAGCTAAGGAGTGGGCCTTCTTATGTATTGTATTTGTGTTATAACATTGTACAGAACTTTGTTGAACTTATGCTCTATTTGAATGTTCCCTCTAAATAAAATAAACTTGAGCCATTTCACTTTCTTCGTGGACTCACGAGAACAAACAAAGTTTATAAGCTGAAGAGCAATCAATCATTCCAATTATCCTGAAAACAGGAGTTTAGTTGGCCGGCGTTGGCGAGGACAAAGCGCTAACGTATCACGCAGTTTGCCGCACGTTTGACAGCAAGGCGGATAAAACGTGACAAGTAACGTCCTTTGTTAGATAAAAGATAGATAAAACTGTTTGGGGCAAGTACACGTTTATGTCAAACTACATTCAAATCAGTGTCGCAAAGCTCACAAAGAAATAGCTAATAATAAGCATTATTAATATTATAAGAGGGAAGATTGGCCGCATGTTCTGATGAATAATGACTAACAGGTAGAGACAGGACTGTACAAAAGCCCCTTTGTGCAAGAGCACGAGACACATTGCTATGGGATCACTGACACACACGTTTTAATGGACTTAATGAACAGACGACGTAGAGTACACAGAGGTGGATACGAGCAGAGCAGCTTTTAACAGCTTTTGACCTATCGATCAGGTAAAATACCTGCGCCGACTTGTTGATCTACATAAATGCTAAAATCATATATCTGCTATCATAAAATCCTGTGGTCTTGGTTCATTTTAACCGAACCAAACTAAACGGTTTAGCTGAGAAAGACCCTCGACACTGTGCTGTACTTAAAGTCATTTACATGCAGCTGTCTTAAGTTGAAAACAAGCGACGTGCTTTTGTATCTGGTGATTTTTTTTGTGTCCGACAAAGCGGCAGTACACGGTTCACTGTTCAGTTTGTTGTGTTTAATTAAATCCAAGAGAACCATGGTGTGGAGTAACTCCGGGAGAGTTTGATGATTATGGTGATAATACTGTTTCCTGTGATACTGGCCACAGTAACAACAATAACCTCCTCTCCTCTAACATAACACCAGCCTGCCAGTGAAGCCCAATCACAGCAAAACGACACACACTACCGAGCAGAATTAGGTGAGAGGTGATGCAGGCAAACACAGGAGAACAGCCCCGCCCGGTGTGAGTCTGTTTTGTTTATCGCTGAAGTAAAATCCAGTTTTTCTTACTCTTCATCATGCCTTGGATTTCTTTCCCCTTTTCCCCATGTATCTGCCTCCCTCCTTCTCTACCTCCCTCTTCAGCCCAGACCCCCAAATCGCTGCTCCTGCATGACGACACATGTGAAACTAGACTTCTTGGGTTTCTCTGACGACACATTCCTTTTCAGTCCGGCACTTAAAGATTAACTGCACACACAAACGGGTTTTTTTAAGCTCTAAACTAAATGATATGACTGTACTTTTGACGAAACACATCAGTGCTGGTGTTAATATCGCTGGTGTTACCAAATTCATAATGGTTGAAAATGGCTTTGTAGCATTTAAAAATCCCAGTACAGCACAAGCCTGTTCTCTCCTTTCTGTTCTTGTAAAATCATCAGCACATTATAAAATCTGCTGAATCAATGAGAATGATTACCTGGCGATAGCGATGTTCTTTCCTACACTGTGACAAGAGAGTGTAGATGAAGTATTAAGTAGTTAAATTGTTCTCTGACAGCTGGCTAGTTAGCCATTATTGGCCTTCGCAGGTCCTCACTGCAACATGTAAACTGTTAACAAACCTTGTGTGTCTGAAGGATTTGGATAAAAGTTACAAAAACATGCGAGACGAGGAAAGAGCAGGAATGTGCCGTTAAGTTATGTCGATACGATTTTTTTTCTCAAATCAATCTATTAATGCTGCAGATGTTCCGCTCGAACAGATGATAGACCCGGAGATGGTGCAGCAGTCGTGGCAGAGGTGAAATGGATTCTCTATGAGTGCAGAACAAGAAAAAACACGAGGATAGCAGTGACGCATACCTCCAAAGGAACCTGCCCTTTATCAGCATAAACGCTCCAGAAGTTTTTATAGATATCTGGGAAAACTGACAGCATGTGCGTCACACGGTAGAGAATAATATAGAAAATAAAAACTCTGGGTAATGAACACAGCAAAATATATATCAGGCTCCAAATGTGATTCTCATTTAAGCATGAACGCTGTTATCGTTAAGAGTTGCTTGCTGGAGGAGGAGAGGGAGTGATCTGGAGGTCAGATGAGAATTTGACATCACATTTAATGAAAATGGTCACATCTGGCACACCTCACATCAGCCACGATAAATAATGTCAGAGCACGTTGTCAACCTGTTTATAATCTCGCTGAAGCAGATCTGAAATGTTTCAACATACGTCTAAAGTTGTGCTTCTCGTCTCAAAAAAAAAAAAGGAAAACAAAAAATCTGAAAAGAACAGTGGAAGAAGTAAATCATTTACGCCGATGCTGCAAAGTCCCGTCTGGCTCTATTTGCAGCTCAGCAGAATGACGCAGGTTTCGCAGGATAATGCACAGCCCTAACGTTTCCTTCTGACACCTAAAGAAAACCCAGACGAGGAAGTACGTCCGTCCTCACCTGTCGTCTCATGAACACACGTCACAAGGCCTGTTCCGACGCGCACCATCGACAAACACGCTGGCTCGTCGCCTTATTTATGACTAACTCTTGCAACTTTCCTGTGCTAAATCACCCCCCCCCAAAAAAAGTTTTGCCTCACACTCTTCTGTATAAGAACCATTACAACGGTCTGATACAGATTACGGATAGTTTCTCCTGCTGCCAGTCTGCAGAAAAACAGTGTGTGTTAGAGTAATCTCTGTGCTCAAAGATACCACCTAACCCACACAACCTCTCCCTCATTCCAATGCAGCTCGGAAATTCTTGAGGTAGTGGTTTTGCACTGGTGAACTGGGACTGTAGAGGGGGGCACTCAGAACTTAATATGAAGTTGAGAAAAATTGTCAGCAATGGGATTCCAGGGGATAAAATTGCTGGCTGGATGGTAAAGCGATCTTGGGCACACACACACACACAAAGGGACGATGGTATGTGGTAAGCCTATCACATTGTGAATAATCCCCCACCCCAGCGTTTCAAAATGAATGGTGAACAGTTATTTTCTAAATGACTACCACATATCCAAGAAAAAGTGGACAAACAAAAAGCAACAGTTGAAAAGAACATATTTGAGATGGTCAGGTCTTGCAGATCAGCTACAATAACAACATTGGACGCTAACTTACAGCATCACCATCAATGAGCCTTACCTCAAAGTAGCAGTTTCCCTTTGATAAAGGATGGCCTGCCACATAGCAACCCACCTCCTCAGAGTTCCCTTGGTAACTAAAGAGAAGAAATCGACAGGTTGACAATAGGTGACTTCTAATAGGTCCAAATTCTCAGAAACACATGTTGAAGAACAACCTCATCCTCTCATCGGAAGATTGTCGAGGCACCATCTGTATAACCAAATGCACCAGACGTGCAACAGAAACGAGACTAAAATATGTTCCCAGTTACAATTAAATGATGTAGAGCTGCTCTTTAGCATGATGATTAGAGGAAGACGTATCAAATGACACGCACGTGGTTATTGTGTTATTACTGTTTTATAACATATGATGTCCACCAGCTTTATATAAGGGATGTTTTGTTAGGGAGTGAAACTGGAGATGGACAAATAAATATTTTCCTGAGAACCACTGAAGCTTCTGAAGCTTTGTATGAGAAATGAAATGTGTTGAGTGTTTCACACAGTATTGAGCAGCTAGATCAAATGCCACCTTTAGAATAAGGAATCACATTCACACTTTTAGAAATAATTGCATAGGTACAGTATGGATCTCTGAGGTTTACAGTCAAACAAGAAACTAAACTCACCTCAAACTATTTTCTGGTTTCAGTTGGGATAGTGTTGATGTTTGAGAAGAATACTGTGCCTGTAATGTTATAATGACCTCAAAACAAGCCTCCATTGACAGTGCTTCTGTGGTCGGCAGTAGACTTGTTTAGGTTTATTAATGCGGAAGACAAATCAAATGTGAACACAAACTATGCCCCTCAAGCTATCTGTCTTCCATCCACCACCGTTGTTAGTCAGTCATATTAACACCCTATTCTTATAAAACACATTCAAAGTTTTGAGATGGGTACTACAAACTAGTAAAATCCTCTCAGAGGCCAAATATCTCCTAGCTAGGATACCGGTCTGATCTGTTGTAGCAAAGCAGATACAGACCTTGTTAATTCAATCACATATAGATTTTTACTTCAGGGCGTCTGTTCATCTGTGCATTTCTCTACTATACTTCTATAGTATGGTGTGGTCAGCATGTTGATGCATAGCAACATGCTAAAACTTCACTTCATTCTGAGCCATTTAAATGAACAGAAACACACGGTCCATACGAATGATTATAAAAGAAGAAAAAATGTCCGTCTAATATCTTGCTATCTACACAAGAGAAAAAATATTCTAAAATGTGTAATAAACCCAAAATACCACAAACAAGTTTTGCCACTCCAAAAATAAAAAGGCCGCCAATGAGTCGGCAGAGGAAGCCAAACACAGTATAACACAGAAGCATCGTACAGCCATGCACTGTAAGGCGGACCTGAGCGTGTCTCCATCCTTCTGCAGCCTCATGTATCGTTCCTGTGCAGGGCGCCCATCCCCAATGTCTCTGATTCGACGTCTCAGATTCAGGAGGCATCTGTGGTGTAGTACATTGATGTCATCCATCTGAATGAAGAAGAAAAAATGGAACAATAGGGGGGGGGGGGGGGGGGGGGGACACATTACCACAAGTTCAGCAGCAATGTTTGCAAATCACTGATAAACTGCAACTAACAGGGATTTCCTCAATGAAGGGATTCATTATTGTTCTATAAAATGTCAGAAAATTGCCCATCAGTGTTTCCTGAGGCCTAGTGTGACATGTGACAGTCCAAAATCTAATTATATACATTGTATAACCACAAACAACAGACAAAGAAAATGAGCAAATCCTCACAATCGAGAAGCTGAAAACTAGGGAATGTTTGGCGATGTTTTTCCATCGATCAACTAACCCGACAAAACAACAAATGGTTTCTTCTGAACATATATATTATTTAAAAAGGTACAACTAAGTTTGCACAATTAACAGGCTAACAAGACTACGAACAAGCTATACATTTATACTGCATTTATGTATTTGTACAGCCTCATTTTCACTCTCTCCATATGTTAATGTATACAGTGCATTATGAGGTTTACCACTATTATTGTAATGTTTCATTCACAATCATTAATAATGAATTCATCAGCACTGCTTGTTTATAACCCCAGAGTGAGGTAATTATATGCGATGTTGTTCTTTGCTGTATTTCTTTTAAGAAAAGCTATTAAAACCTTCAATCTTTGTACCTTGTCTGACATTTTTATTAACTGATTTATGATCGTACTCTGTTCTCCTGACATTATCCGTGTAAGTATTTGTTTTATGTTTGACATGATGTTTGCCAATAAAACATCAAAACACAGAATTAATAAAAAGATAAGAGGGGATGATGTCAACTCATGTGCCAATGAAACATGTATTTGCAAGACGAAACAGATGACCAACCCCAAAACACACACACTCTCTCACGCCCACACAATGCATTGATTGTAACGACCCCTCTATGCATTGATTGTAACGATCGTATTTGGTTGCTTCTGATTTGGGACGTCGTTCAGTGACGTTTGATGATTCAGTGAGGGCAAAGTAAAACACGTCCAACTGCCACACCGTGTCCCACTTTCTCTCAAAACCCCATTCAGTTATCTTTCTAATTATCTAAAGGAATAAATCAAAAAACGTCAAAGTGCCGCAGCGAGAGGAAGGTGGGCGTGCCAGTGTTTACATCTAAGGAAACAGTGCTAACGATGAAGCTAACTGAAATGAAGCTAGCATGAATGTTTGGGCAGTTAACCGCCCTTATTTCAGCTGAAAACGGGCTCGTAGCTTTATGTCAATCAAAGCATATTTTTAAAAGGCGTTTATCCACTCGTCAGTTGGTGACGAGAGGTTACTTTAGCCTCGAAGCTACACATGGGCTAGCAACAGTAGCGCCTGACGTGATGTGTGCTTTGAAGCTGAGGTGCGGTGCTTAGCAAAGAGAGTGACTGTTTCTAAAAATGGAGCGCAGAAGAATGATTTATTACAGGTGTCATGATCGATGAGTCCATCGCTTACCTGTTATTTTGGCGGCTAATACGACAGAAACTCACTTTTTTGCCTATCAGCTGCCCATAGCTCCTCATAAAAAAAAAAACTTTGGAAACTAGAGTTCGGCGCATCCAAGTGACGTCACACTTTCGATACTGATACAGCCAATCGTATCGCGTCCTGAGAAATGGTGACAAGCTTTCAGCCAATCCTGTCTCTCAGATTTTGTGCGCGAGTGTGTGTGTCCTATATGACGAATGTACCCACATTTTTAAACAATGTAAATATTAAGTAGGTCTTAATAGGATGAATCCTTTCAAACCCCACTTGACGGACAACATAAAGCATTTCCCACTTCCTGTTTGCGATGTGTTTCAGGCAGTGGTGAAAGAATTGGTCAGATCTTTAACTGAAGAAAAAATGTAAAAGTAGCCAGTATTAACATAAAAATATGCTGAAGTCCCAAAAGTAAAAGTACTCTTTGTGCAGAATGGCTCACTTCAGCATCATATAATTGATCACTGAATTATAATTAGCGATGCATTAATGTGTACATCACTTTAATGTTGTAGCTGGTAAAGGTTGGGCTGATTCTAATTAGTTTATATTCTGCTGGGTAGCTTAACCTACAATAATATATCATAATTATTTAGTTGATTTATATTTTGTATTATTAATCTGAATCTAGAAAGAAACTAAAGCTGTCAAACATAGTGGATTAAATAGTGCAATATTTGCCTCAAATCTGTAGTGGGGTAGAAATATACAGTAGCATGAAATGGAAATACTCAAAAGTACAAGTTAAGTACTTGAGTATGTTCTTACTGTAGTTGCATTCGCCCACTGGTTTCATGATCCTAAACTGAAATGTCAACAGCTTAACAGAAGCTCAGGGAGATACTTCCCAACAGGGCAGAACAGTGTCCCATCACAGGGTTTTGTGTGGATTCTGGTTGCTATGTTGAAGTGGCAGAAAAGAGACTCTCTGAGCCAGCTGGGATAGACTTCAGCCGGAGAGGCAGAGAGGAGGAAGAAGCTGAGTGGCTGGAAGAGGAAAAATTAAAAATCCAAGTGCAGGGTGGAAAAGAGAGCCCCCGTTGGTCTGGCGTGTGTCTTGGAACATTCTCCTGATACGTGGAAACAAACTAGCTCTCGAGGTAATAGGAACACAGGACGGCAGGTGATTTCAGTCCTCCTTGCCAAGATTAATCAGAACAACAGGCTGCTGATGGCAAGGCAGATTTTGGCCTCATGTAGCCCTGCATTCCAGTGGGAAGTACAGGCCAGTTGGTATGTCTGTGTGTGTGCTTTGCCATGTCTGTACTTCTACTGCTGGAGCAAATTACCCAGTGTCGGGCGAACTGCAGTGTGTGTGTGTGTGTGTGTGTGTGTGTGTGTGTGTGTGTGCGTGCATGTGTGCGTGTGTGTGCATAAATGCCCTGCTGGTATTAAAGGTACCATTACTAGTCAGCATTGTCAGATTGATACCCAAATTCTATTTGTGCTCTGTGAAATACTGATTTAGTTTCGGGTTTTTTGTATCGTGTACATGTTGCATCTGTCCACAGAGCGCCCATTGCACCGAGGCAATGGAGGGGACAATGAGAATCCAGATAAGAGAGGAATTTCTCAACACTCTTCAATGGTCTTCTGTGCAGATCCTTGACTTTGCTTCCAATCAAACCAAAATATTTGCTCGAATATAACTACTGATAGCTTACATTTTATAGTGGTTATAATAGAATAAACCCTCTATAAACTTTATCAGAACAGAACTGGGTGTTGGAGAATACTTCACGGTCTTCTAACGTATTCTAACTGCATGTATAATTGAGTATAACAACATCATTCATATATCCAACAAATAAACTGTATTTATATTCAAAATACTTTACAGAACAGTGCTGACATGACAGATCAAGTGTTGTGTGTTGAGCAGACGAAGGACTTAGTCGTGATCTTTTGAAGCTGGCATCAGTGTAAACACTCCTAACTGGCTGAGTGGAGCGATGGATTGCGTTATTAGCAATTTTGCTCGGGCTGGTCGATGTGCATTCCTGCAAAAGTGAGCTCGCCTCCTCCTAATTATCCAGATGATTATTCTTCCAATTCAAACAACTGGTGAGTGAAATCCTTCATTGCCTTCACACTTCAAAATGTTATATAGTCTCTGAGGACCGTTGATATCTTATGGCTGCTCAAATAGAAGTTTACTGGATTAGCCTCCTTAAAGAGGCAATGCACTACATACTGTATCTGACTCAGCAGCGATGAGGCACAGTGTCGGTTAGTGTATGCTACGTAAAGTAATGCTACACTGATATTTGGTAATATAAGTGCATTCAGGATATCACTGTCTTCATTTATTTTCCCCTTTGATATAGTTGGCATACAACTCATTAATTCAACATACTCTAAACTTTGATGTATGTGTTTCTGTTATTTGACAAAAAATACTCAGCTGTATCATTGCATCTTTGTCCAGGGTTTATTCTCTAAAGAATCCAGCGAGGAGAAATTACACAGCTGTGGATCTCCTGTAGCGAATGGCATTGCAGTGGCGAGGCTGATGAACGCACATATACATTTGTATTTGTTACCATGGCAAACATTATTCTAGAAAGGTCTCTGACACTGAAAGAAAGTGCAAAAAGCCGAATATGACTACTACTGTTTAAGCATTTGTAATGTTAAGCATGAGTGAAAGAAGGACTGGATGAATGTGTTAGTGTATAACAGAAAAGGGTGGAGAGATTTTGATCATTTCTGAAAGGAACATAATCCACCCCCCACTTGCTCTCTCCCTCCCTGCCACCTCCTTCTCTCTCTCTCTCTCTCTCTCTCTCTCTCTCTCTCTCTCTCTCTCTCTCTCTCTTTCTGAGTCCCAGCCCCTGAAGGTGTCATAACTATGCTCTCTCTCTCTCTCTCTCTCTCTCTCTCTCTCTCTCTCTCTCTCTCTCTCTCTCTCTCTCTCTCTCTCTCTCTCTCTCTCTCTCTCTCTCTCTCTCTCTCTCTCTCTCTCTCTCTCTCTCTCTCTCTCTCTCTCTCTCTCTCT
>NW_022280035.1:8044582-8072557 GCF_004355925.1 Anarrhichthys ocellatus | reverse complement strand
CTCTCTCTCTCTCTCTCTCTCTCTCTCTCCCTGACTCTCTCCCTCACTCTCTATCACCGCCTTTCAGATCTTTAAAAGCTGGTGCTCTGCTGTGTCTCTCTCGATCTCCATTTGTCTCCTCTGGCACTGCAGGGGACTCAACCGGCAAAGCACCAAGGGAAGCCACTGTATAGAAACGGGAAGAAGACTGAGGAAAGGAGAGAGAGTAAGGGAGAAATATACATCCAGAAATAGCATCAGCCAAATTTAACTGAGAGAGAGTGACAGAGTGGAGAACCTGAGACCTGGACAGAAAATGCCTATCCTTTCTAACTTAACAACCGTTGTTTTGTTGCTGATTGCTCACTGCGGATCATGGACCGGGGCAAACCGCTTGGGCACCTTCAAGGTCTGTCCCTCCTGCAGGGATCCACTGGGGGCAGGTCGGCCTCCCAGGGACCATAATGTTGCCGGCAGCACGTCAGTATTGGCCCAGGGAGAGCCCTGTGGTGTGTACACCCTGAGCTGTGCCAAGGGGCTCCGCTGTGTTCCTCCACCAAGGGAGCACAGCCCCCTCCAGGCTCTGTTGCAGGGAAGGGGCATTTGCGCCAAGCACAGCAGGACAAGTCCCACTGAGAGGCCCCACCCCACAGGTAAGATTCTGTATATGCGCACACACACACACACACACACACACATACGTGCATGAAATCATGTATGCACACTTACATGCATGCACCTACACAGATACATGCACGGACACTGCAGGTACGGCTAGACAAGTGCAGTGGCACAGTCGCCACGTATAATTGTATTTACAGTGTCTCCTCAATTGCCGTGAATCGCATGTGATGCTGTGTCATTCACCCAAAAAAAAAAAAAAGAAAGGCCAATTAGTGTGTGACATTTAAGCCTGGATGCATTTGTGCACCACAGATGTATATGTCGACCTCAAGCATCCAATTCTGCTCAGCAGTGCCTCTGGAGTCACTGGGATAAAAATGTCATTTGTCATTACAGTCGTATTGTAAAAGCACAGTGATTTGTTAATAAGAAATAATGGCAAATCACATAAAACAAGGAGCTTATATTCAGTCTTGGGGTGTTGCAACAGTGTATAAGTGAAGATGCGTATCCCTTCGTTGATATGATTTGCACAGTGTTATCTATTTCATCCAACTGAATGAAAGGGTGCACGCCAAAGATCTGTCCTACAAATCAGCCTGTCTGTAGAGAATTTAGAATGAATGTGAAACTGTCACGGTGTCACCTACATCCTGATCAAGCTGCTTTTTATTGCAGTGATCTCCATCTACTGTTCAAACTGAGATACTGCGATGAACTATCTGAAAAGGAAACATACGGATGGAAATTAGGTCCCTCATTGAATGAATCACTTCAGATATAGATCCCATCTGAGTGACCGCTCAGTAATGTCTTCTTGAGTAAAGATAGATAATAAAGTCTAAATATCATATACGCAGATTATGTTGTAAAATGTGACATTGGATGTGGTTTGATATTAACAGCTGGTTTAATGTCACATTCTCATGCCAATGTGTCGTTTCCTCTCAGGTCCCCATCCCTCACACGGTGGTGACATTGAAAAAGTAAGTTCATGCCCTTAATTTACAGTCTTTAATAAGTGATGTTGATGGAGCGTCACCTAAATTATCAAAAATTGGAGATGTATAAAGCATTTTATATAACAAGATAATGTTAATACCCATCATATGTGATGGAGAGGGTTGTACATCGAGCTGCATTGTATTATAGAGAGTTCTAACCATAGATTATCTGCTGTTTGGGGTGTTGCAGTGGCATGTACACACACTGCCCTGAAGCCATGCATTATGGTGCATGATGTGTGTGCTGCTATGCGGCAGAACTAATTGAGCATGATGTGAATCAGGAAAGTTTCAAGTCGGCCGCTGCCGCCACAGATTTCTCACTTTGCGAGCTGGGTGATCTGCAGCATTCTAACATGTATGTCATCACGGGAACAACAATGGTCACATAATTGATGAAGATGACGCAGATTAATTTCACAAATTTAAACAAAAAAACCACAGTCACTATCACAAACCATTCGGTGACCTGAAAAGCCAAAGCATTGTGTAACAATATGGTTATATAATGTTACACAATATGTGACATCTGATATAAATATACATATTCACTGCTTCTGGCTCTAATGCTGCATCACCATGTGAAATGCTTTGACATGTGCTGTAATCAAAGAGGATTTCTACCATCACAATCACCTGAGGGCAGATAGCAGCTCGCCACGGCCACTCTTTAGATGGAGACAGGTCCTCTATCTTTGCCACTGGTGATGTTTGAAGTCACACTGTGCATTGGTGTTTTCAGGCACCCTGCCGCAAGCTGCTCAATAGTGTCCTGAGGGGTCTCGAGCTGACAATCTTCCAGTCTGACCGTGACATCTATATACCCAACTGTGACACTCGTGGCTTCTACAGGAAAAAGCAGGTACAGTCACCTGAAACATCGCGAAACATGTGAACTTTATTGGCTCTTATGTGATGTGAAAATGTGTCTTTGCTGCACTCCACTGCAGCTTTCTGTTCGGTGCATCCAGAGATTTGTCTGTGACCATATGAGCTGAGAATAAATGACACTTCTCTCTCCCTGAGCCTCTCAGCTCTGAGCTCTGAGAATCAGTACTGCGCTATGATGACATGTCCTTTTCTCTCTCTTCCTCTCTCACCACCTATCCGACTCTCCCACTCAATCTCCGCCCTCCTTCCCTTTCAAAATCTCCCTCTCTGTCTTTTAATCTCACACAGTGCCGCTCCTCCAAGGGCATGCAGCGTGGCCACTGCTGGTGTGTGGATGAACTCGGCACGCCCGTGCCCTCACGTGCCAGCGAAGATGGCACTATACCATGCGATGGGGAGTGAGGGATGAGTCTGTTCTATTGCTTTGAGCCTGGAGGAAGAGAAGAAGGTGGAGGAGAAGGAGGAGGAGGAAGAGGTGGTGGTGGAGGAGCAGGAGCACAGGGAGAGGGGGTGGCTTTAGCATGTGCTAGACACTGCCTGCACAGGAGGTAGCAGGGATAAACCACTTCCTATGGAAAATACACACCAGTTAACGTTCATGTCCTCTCTAGAAGCAAGACAAACACACACACACTCTCACAATCCAGCAGCAGCCATAATAACATCTGCCTGAATGTTCAACAGTTGCAGCAGTGTCCTCTGCATCGTCTGGTGACATGCTGCATGCTCACATTAATGCTCCGTGAACTGCCTCAGTGATCCAAGCGGTATTACTCCGAATGATCTCTATATTCCCTGGCTATTGTCCTGGCTTTCTGGTAGATTTTTGTTTTACTTTTTACTTTAGGATAGCTGACACTGCCTGTGTTTGTTCTGATCTCAGTGGGCTGAAATACTGTTACGCAGGTGATGTGACACAAACGTTTAAAAAATGTGTCTCCCTCACCGTCCTCTCTCCCTCTCTCCAAAGATACACTGATATCAACATACCTAATTGACCGAATATTTCTTTTTTTATTAATTTATTTTTGAGTATGTGTTTCCATCAAGTACTGCTTGAATCTTACAGTATCTTATATATATGTCAAGTCAGAAAAAAATAGTCATACAAATATTGTCCTGGATGCTTCTGTTCGTTTTATTTGTCAAAATGGCGTTCTGACTGCTTATTAGTTGATTGTTTGTACATATGTTGGAATTTTGTGGTCGACTGTGTGTTCTGAAGTGGCAGACAAAAAGCTTACGGCTGTTACACTTTTCAAAAAGTTGTAAGGCATATTTTTATACACGTCAATATAATATTTTCTATATGAATTGTTGGTTTATTTAATGAACTACAGTACAATGCCATGTATTTTTATATTGTCAGCAGTTTCTTATTTAAAGACAGAGATTATTTTATTTCATGTTAGGGGAAGTGTTGTGCTTCAAAGGCACCTTTATGGCAAAACTCATCACATTCATCAGAGCTCTATTCAACTGCTGCACATCTTATGGTTATATCTCATGTTTTTAATTTCCTTTTTATTTATGCTTTTTTTATTTGAGAATTGATAATGTCCATGTTACTATTATGTTTTATTTTTGGCACATTATAACGACAAATTTTGATTTCAGTAGAGGAAAAAATGATCCAATTTGTTATTGTTATGTCTTTCCCTAGTCCTTGCAAAAGTCATGAAATTGTGTGCTATTATTAAAGTGTGATTAGAATTTATCTATTTCTGAATAATCTTGTTGTGCCGATGTGTGTGTGCCGTGATGATAGGTCCATGCACAAAGGACCTGTAAGATTTGCAAATATGAAAATGAAACATAATGATAATAAAAATGGAGAAGAATAAAACATATATTAATATAACAACGGCTATTGGTTGTGTTCTTTTTACTGGATGCAGGCAGGGATTGAGGTATTTATGATGGATTTGAATGATATGATGATGACGGTGACAAGGAGAGGAAGATGAGAATCCTGATTATGACGATGATATGTTTTTTATTACCTTTATTTAATCAGGGAAGCCTCATTGAGTGTTTCAAGATACACAGACACAAACAACATAACCCCAAATATGTCACAAACCCAGTTGTAGAAAGTACATTAACACACTGTGTACAACTTTGAGGTTCTTGTACATTAACTTTACGTTACCATTCTTCCACTGCACTACATTTACCTTATACTCCACTACTTATATTTAACAGCTACAGTTCCTACTTACTTTAAAGATTAATATTTTTCATATAAACATATCATCAACTTATAAAACATAATAAACAGTTGTAGATCAAACTGAAAAACGGTTGATTAAATAGTTAATTTCCACATTAAAATGCTACTTGAATATTAATGTAAAGTAATAATAATAACAATAGATGGGATACTTTAACTATAAAAGGACCCACTTTGCATTATGAGTACTATTTTGATACTTAAATTACATTTTGGCAATAATACTTCTGTACTGTTACATAACTAAGAGTTTGAATCCAAGATTTTTTGTATTTTACATTGTTGTGTTGCTACTTTTACCTGAGTAAAGGATCAAAATAGTTATTCCACCAATCCAGATATTAAACAATTAAGCGTGAAAAAAAATTCTAATGTATGATTAGAATTTTTTTGATTGAATTCTTTTAGCTCAGCAGCGCTTTGAGATAATGCAACCAATGACACAATGATAATGCGAACATGTGGATGTTTAGGTGTTCACCATCTTGGTTCAGTGTGTTAGCATGTTAACATTTGCTAATTAACAATAAGGACAAACTACAGCTGAAGCTGATGGGAATGCAATTAGTTTTGCAGGTATTCGGTCATAAAGTAATGGACAATCCTAAACTTTGACTTGATGACGGCGTTAAGATAAAAATGAAGGATCATCAAAGTGATTGCAATTCAAACCCTGAGGGGATCAACAATTTCTGAACCAAATGTCATGGTATTCAAAGAGTTGCCAATACATTTCATTCAAAACCACATTTTACCTTTACAATGGCACTAAAGGAAGATTTTAAGGGATCCCCAGTGAATTTAAAGCAATCCATCTCATAGTTGTTGAGATATCATATCTAAAACTTAAGTTGATGACACTAACAAATCGTCAAAACATCAGGGGAGCCAATACTGTTTATGCAACAATGAAATAAATTAACAGAGAGACCAAATTTCACAGTTTTACATATACAACATCTAAAATTGCTAGGTCTGCCCCCAGTGGATCCCTGCAGGAGGAAGACAACTCGAGGGGGCATTTCTTTGGTCTATAATCCGCAGTGAGCAATCAGCAACAAGGCCTCAGCGATCGTAAACATTTATAAGGAGAAGTTGTGCTCGATAATTCTGCTAGGCTGGCACCAATAGTGACGAAGGTGATGAAGTGATACTACATCGGTTGTGTAACCCGTTCAGACTTCTGCACAGTCACCGCTGAATCCCTGGGTGCTGCTGAGGGCTCCTCTGAATCCTCACCAGCACATGAACAGGTAACTGTGTTTTACTGATTCAGTTTGAGGCTTTCTGCTCGTATCCACTGAGAATCCCCTCTGCAGTCAAACAGAAATTACACATTAGTGCACATTAGAGTCATGCTGCTTTTTCTGCCATTACAATGCACATAAAGAAAGATTTTTCAGCTGCTTCGCACCACAGGGACCAGATACATGCCTGTTTCCAAGGTAACAGCATAGAATATCCCATTTGTCAAAGCGTAATATGAAATGAAGTCCTTGCAGAAAATGAAGGAGGATGATCCTTTGTAGAATCACACCACCACACGCCCTACTTCTCTATCTAGTGTGGTTTGCTATTCTTGGAGATTATTTTCTGTGCATTGAGCATGATGCAGCCAGTGATATGTCTGTCAAGCAAAATGTATCCACATGCTGTTCTGAATGGAATTGTAAAATGATGATGTAAGTAAAGACACAAGAGCATTTCTATTTCAAAATCAAATATTTCAATCAAGAGTCTTGGACACTGCAGATAGATTGGAGTAACGCAATTATCCAGGACAAAGTTTAGAAAATATTCAGATGTTAAAGCTGATATTTGGTAGAAAATCTTCTTCTTTCTTCCAAATATTTCTTTAACATATACTTTAGAGAGAGTCAAAACCAAAGATCCTGCACTAATGTTGTCTTCATGAAGGGCGTTCTCATTATTTCACAATACTTTATTGATATATTTAGCCAAAAACAAGGGCAAAAAAGAGCTTTTCACATAGAGAAAATGCATATACAGAAGAGAAACAGTGATGCGTTCATAGCTTATGGGAAAAATGGAACTTTTACAATAGAACAACAAAAGGCCTTCAAGTTGGAATACAAGCTAAAACCATATTTCCATACATTCAAATAGAAAACTCGGAAATAGAACTGAACACCCCTTTAAAATCTTGTTTTTGCTGACCTCCAGTGGTTTAACTTTTCACCTTGCTACAGTGTGTACTCTAGGACCTTGTGACATCACTGTTAGATGTGGTTACAGGTGCAATACTTCTGTCCACACCCAACTATGATACAAACTTGAAACTCTGCTTTTCAACCTGGTGTTAAATTCATCTTTAATTTCTTATCTCAAAATGATACGTAACATTAATTAATTATTTGTCATTATGCACACATCACTGTGAAATGTGAAGTAGAAGAAAGTATGAAGAGAGTAAGTGGAAAGTCTGAGTTACAAACTCCAGATTTTGAGTTTGAAAGATGTGGGTCCATATCAAGGACTAAAACTCTGGATATCTCAAACTCTGCTGCACTTCATTTTAACTTGTTTTAATCTATCTCACAGGTCCAACAACTTTATGGAAATGTCATACAACATTGCTGAAATGCCTCTTTAATGACAAAGCTAATACAATACTGGGTCATATAAAACGTCTATATGTAGGTACCTCAAAGCATGATGCTGTGACTTTGTTTTAGGATCTTACTGCCCCCTAGATGTTAAAGAGACGCTTTTGGCATCTGTATTGAAAGCTGCTGTTATCATATATCAGTGCACATCTGGGGTCCTCAAGCTAAAGTAGGACACTGACACACACAGTTGTGATAATCTTGCATGGTTTGAACCAACAAAGCTTATTGACTGTATCTATTATTATCACTTAGTCATTGTCCATCAGTGGTGGAGGAAGTATGTCAACGCTTCTAATGGCTAATCCAAAGTCTCTGGATCATTTATGAGTCAATTCCAACCATCTTTCCTCATCCTTCCTCCAGCATCAAACAGCCTATCCTCAGCCTTCACGTTAAAATGTGGTATTTGTCTCTTCCTGGTGGATGGATTGTGGTACTGCAACCATCCTGAAAGCATTGGCATTCAATACAGTTTGGGCTGGTCAAATAAACCAGTGGTTTACAGTTTTGAATGGGAACATGTTGAATGGGAACATGTATAGGGGTCTGATTGATTGCCTTTTCAAAATAGACAACATATTTAGATGGAACTGATACCTATAGTTACATGTACATTAAATTAAATTAGTTTTACAGTTACTGAGAGATGTCTTTTGAGGATTCCACCTTAACAGGCCTCCACTAAAACCTCTCCAACTTTGCTCAACAAGCAACAATGACCGACGGGCTTCTAGAATACCATATATATACCATATATATATATATAGTATATATAAGCGGGCATTTGGTCAAATTAGGCGAAAATTATTCATATAATCAGAGTAATAAGCAGAATAATAGTCGAAAAAATAACGACTACTAATAATAATAACAGCAGCAGTGGAGACAGCAAAACAATAATGACAACAAAAGCAGCATTGGTATCTGTAATATAAATGTGACTAATGATAACAATAATGATATAAGCAGTGGGTGTCAGGCATGACCACAGTTCAGATACAACCACGATCCATGGAAACCTGTGGGGAGAGAAAGCACAAAGACTCCGGGGAAGAAGCAAAGTTATTAATGTGCATTAATGGGACATGAATTCATACAGAAGGAGATGGAATGACACTGTAAAGAATAGTTTGTTATTCTTCACAGACCATGCACATTAATGTTCTAGTAAAAACTAACCAATAACAAGGGGAATAAATGAGATTCTTTAGGAATATCCCGGAAGAAAAAAAACATTTTAGGGGTCAAAACAACACCCCTTTCCCTCAAGCCTATTTTAACCTTAATTAAAAGTTCCACATGAAATGACTTAAAGCTCTGACGTGATGACGCAACGAGGCTCCACTAGGATCATGGTCAGCGAGGCCTTGGACTTGGAAGCAGCCGCCCACTGTCGCTGGGAGCAGATGGTCTCCCTCTTAGTAAGGTGTCAGCTGTTCACATGACCGCAGGTCGAACGCGGAGGCTCACCCACAGCTCACAGAGGGACCAGCACAGACTCCTGACAGCTCGCTCCATGTTGGGTTTACATGAATTGACAAACTACCACTGAACTCTCTGCTGAAGCTCACATTTACTCTGTGAAGATATGCCTCAATCCAGGTAGGCCACTGAAGTATTGTTTCTTCATTTCATGCTTTTATGTTAGAGAGATTGGTCAGCTTTCATTTTTTTCCCACATAATTTGTTAAACATTATTTGGTCTTGTTGTAAATATAACACTTTTAATAAAGTAGAATATAACAAAAACCTGTCAAAGCAATAAAAAAGGAATTATTTCAATAGTTTTTCATCCTCCAGAGAGAAGTCAATAGTTTTACCAGGAACCTGTTAGAAAGTGCAAGTGTTTTGTCGTGTCACACTGTAATGGTAATTTTTTACCAGTATATATTTCTACTTAGGTAGTATATATTTATACTCAGTATATTGTATTCATGCATAAGTAATTTTGCTCTGAACTTTGTTGAACTTCACCGAGTTCTCCCTTGCCTGTTCACATAGATAACTAACTGTGTTGTATGAGAATGTTCTATGCCAAGGCCTTTGGGCCGCTTGTTTTGGTTGCTGGCCTTTTGTTTTTGAATGTTGTTCCTATCAGTCTGAGGCCAAAAGTCTGAGACCGAAATATCTGTAACATTGGCCATCGGCCCCCACCTTTGCTCATTCTGTATAAAGAAAGCTTGTTCACTTTTTTCTGGGTTCTTCCTCACTGAGGCTGCACGCATTCTGTTGTGATGATTGAACCTTCTCTGCGCAGAGAATAAATACTGGAAAAGACAACCTGGTTTTTGTTATTATGTATTTCAGCATTAAAAGACTCACGCAAAGCGGGTATAGGAATATTTTCCACAACAACACTCACCTTTACGAGAGGACCCAGAGTTGAAATAAACAAACAGGAGGATTACTCACCTGCTAAAGCTCCTCTAATTCCATTTGCTTGCCGGGAGATCTGCCGGAACAGCTGATAAGGTCCTTACAGTATTAAACACTGTAGATAGACAGCCGCTAACATAAGAGCAGTCTGTACACATGATTTACAACATTACACAGTGAGTTGTTAGTCTCCTTCAGTTCAAAAATGAATTATAATTGATGCAAAGCGGTTACCAGTGGTGTAAAGTAACTAAGTGCATTTACTTAAGTATTTGTGCTTCACCATTTTGAAGTACTTAACGTATTTCCATTTTCTGCTACTTTATACTTCTATTCCACTACAATTGGGAGGCAAATATTGTACTTTTTACTCCACTTATTTCATAACTTTGGTGTCCAGTTAACTTTGCACATGCAGATAAAAGTTGCTGGTAGATATGAATACTTCTTCCAAGAATTATTTTCTTTATTGGGTGTTAGAACATGTTGCGTTATAGTTGAGCTATTTTGTTTTAGTTATTTTGTTCAGTAAACAAGTACCTAACCACATGCTTCGAACAATAAACCTGTATGACGATGGCATCAAGTCACAAGGTCATTTCCTCATCTGCATCCCGTTCTTTTCAAAAGAACCAGGACAGATTGGCCTTAAACTCAGAGGGGATCCCCGGTTTCCTTCTCTGGTTCCTGAACAGGAAATTGGTACATGAGAAAGAGCAATGTCCTCTCACATTTAATAACTCAAATTGAATAACAGCAATATTGTGAAGGATTACTCCCCCAGGATGTTCATAAGACTTGAAGATTAATAACTCTCAAGTTAGCAACCTGGAAAATAAACGGAAAAGAGCTGACTCAATGTTGCCATGGAAGCTTGAAAAACACTCTCCTCTCTTTGCAGGTGCACAACAGGAAGCAGTTCAGCACAAGTTCTTCATTCAGGAGCTTCCTCTTTCCCTGAATGCCACATGCAGGATGTTCTGGTTTCCCTCCTTCAATGAACAAAGAACAACCTGCACAAAGCAGTAGAAGTAATAATCCTTCAAGATGGCTGTCACTTCACTCAATATTAATCAGGACCCAGGAGCTGGCCTGGTTGAGGTGAACATATGTATGCTTGAGATTAATATCAAGTATGAAATCATCTCATCTGTTGTCTGCTCTGTTTGCCTTTCATTCGGCCTCATCTTCACCTTTTTCGGTATGTATTCATGAACTGATGTTAGATGTGAATGTGCACAAAGTATAGCAGAAAGCATTGGCCACTTAAAATCCGTGTTCGTACTCTAAATGCTTTATTAGCTCACCCGGTGGCTTAAACCTGCAGGTGTCTGAAAGCTGCCAGGGTTTTAAGGTGGATAAGCACAAAGCTGGAGGAGACAGATGGGTCGTCCTCTGTCTGAATTTGTCAGGCAGCACTGTTAAAGTGCCACCTGTTGCACTGTTCGACATCTCACTGGTTTCACAGTGCTGGTTCTGATGTTGTACTATTTTTTTGTTCCAGAAAAGGGCAGTTTGTAACTCTGAACGTTAATAACGCTGTGAATGAGATTTAACCCCCACTACTACCAAAAAAAAACAATATGAAGAAAGGAGTTCAACATAGCTTTCTCTGTTTTCACTGAGAAAATAAGTGAACACAAATCCAACAAACACAAACTGATTAGGAGAAGGGTGTCCTATGGACCTAAAACATGTGATACTTATGTAAACACACATGCTGCCAAAGTCTGTGTTCCCAGTTACTATCACAGTGTTGCCTGTAAGGACTTTTATGACTGTAAATAATTAATCATTTGGAGAAAAAGGCTCAGTGTAGGCGAAGGCAGGAGCCTGATGTCAGAGCTCTGAGAACTGATGTTCTTCCCGTTAAAAATATGAATGATAGATGACAGAGCTGGACATGAATACTGGAACAAATTCACTGTTCCTCAATGTTGGAGCATTTCCATGTAGACCAGCGGGGACATTCACAATCAATACAACCAACACTACAAGTTGTAAGCAAAAGCATTATCCAAACTAAAAGCAGGCTGTACTTTTGTCTCTCAGCTTCTGTTTTAAAATTTCTTTGGCTCAATTGTCACAAGAGAGTTACAACCAGCAAGATGCAAAATGCTATATTACAACATACATAAACATCCCGACACTGTTATGTTTATCACAGGATTTTTAATCATTGTGGTTAAAATGAAACACTCATTATCAAATAATTATGTTAAAACGTAACGGCTTCTCATAAAATTTGTGTTTGCATGTTAATTCCCTCAAAGAATATGCAATTAGCTTTAACAGAAAAATATTTGATGTGTGCATAAGTCAGTGTGTTAAATGATCTAGAGTCATTTATTTCATTGAATATGGTAAATATAGATTATAGTCTAAAGGCTGACATTCACACAATACATAATGATTATTATTGATGACACCCAACCTTAGGTATTTCAATCACTTATAGATTAATTAAAATACAGTAAACTACAGTAATATTGCATTACATTGATTCAGTGTTCAGTACGCTTATAGTAAGCATTGAAACTTGTGCTGATATGAAGTGGCTTTATTTTGAGGGCTGTTGATAGTGTTTTCTACTATGAAGTGAAGTGAATATTTTCTGTTAAACAGCAAGAATTAAAGGTCCAGTGTGACGAAATAAAAAAACAGCGTGAAAATGAAGATGAACTGAAACGATTGCGAGAGTTCAGTTTATGGAAATGAGCCGGTTAGTTGTCAGAGCTGGCTGATGCTACGCTATGATTGGCCCGACTGCGTTGGAGAACAAGTCAGTTTGCCACTGTTTGGTAGAGCACTTGTTTTTAAAGTCAACCTTGTTTTTATTCCACTTTTCAGGATACCGCTGCTTCAAGATGGTCATGTTCTTCTCTGGCTTCATGTTTGGCGCGACAACCATTCCCTTGTTGTACCACAAGGAGCCCGTGTTGGGCGCCCATTTGGGGCCAGAGACGAAGGCAGGGATCGGCCTGGGCGTGGGTGTGCTCTGTGGGCTGATGACCATGCTGGTGTCCACAATGGGACTCCTCCTCAGCGGGCTGCAGCTGGGGAGCCTGCTCTCCCTCGCCATCCTGGTGGTCATCGGACAGTTTCACAGCCTTACTCCAGCGTGGGTGCCTCTCACTGTTGTGCTGGCTGCCAGCATCTCCGCTGCTCTCTTCACTCTGAAGTGGCAGAAACTGTTCACCATCATCTACACATCTGTGTTCGGTGCCTCCGCCGTGATGCTGTGTGTGGATTACCTGGTGGGGACGTTTACGCTGCCAGATCAGGTGTATGATGTGTTTTGCCAAGTTGCCCCAAGTCCACTCTGCTGGTTTAACTGGGCGATTGCTGGGATCTGGCCTGTTATGGGTCTGATGGGTGTGTTGGTGCAGTGGGGTTTTACTGCCAAAGGAGTATCACACACAGATGGTGAGTTTAATTCAATCTGCAATTAATGTTGCATTCAAAGCTGTTTTTATGTTGAATATGAGCTCAAAACCTCCTCCTGTGATGTTAAATATTCCTTTCCTTTACTCCCATTTGGATGCTTTCCAGCTGCATACAAAAAACACAAGAAACATGTGAAGAAGCACAGATATAAAGAGTTAAGGAGAAGACCTCAACCACATCGTCGGCGCAGGCCTCCACCGCTGAAACGCTACGCTGGGGACGTCCTGGCGCCAGTAAGTGACTGAGATTCAAATTAATCATTCATCAATGGGCCTCATGCAAGGATCACACGCGCAAACAGATTTGTTGTAAAGTGGCTTGTACGAGTGATTTAGGAAAACTTGCTGCACTCACCAATTTTCTCCTATTTTGGATTGTCTCTTGGGTACGAACACAATTTAGTGGTCAAGACCTGTGGTAGGAGTCATGTACAATTAGTCTGCTGTTATTCAAGCATACATTTTTCACCAATGGATTGTATATTTCAGTACTTTGAAGCAATTTTGAGTTTGAAAAACTCGTTATTTTCCCCCATTTCTCAGCTTTGGCAGGTACCTTAAATCTGCTTCTGACACTGTTAAAAATTATGTATTTTCCTTCATGGATCTCTGAAAGCAGGACTTAAATTTGAGACATATGTGGCCAGATACATAGCCTTATATGGTATTATTGGAGCGTTAATTATGCTGCTTTACAATTCTCATGAACACATATACTTATTTACGCACAGGTGGCATTCATCATGTTTATACGGGTCAGTTATCTGATGTTAGGAGCGTTTGCTAAATCTAAAGTGGCACACTCGTACAAGCCCAAAAAAAAGTAAGAGAAAGATAAGAATACGAAAATGTTCTTGCATGAGGTAAAATGTTCTCAGTTTCTTCTGATTGCATGAGGAAAAAGGTCAGTACAATATCAACATGTCATTTTCCTGTCTGGCTTTCAGAGTTATCTCCAGAGCCTTCAGGAGCGCCAGGTGGAAACAGGCTCCTCCAGCAGCAGCGTCAGCGCCGTCAGACATACTCTAATTGACTTTGACTTTGAGACGGGCTCAATGGTGCCTTTGACTGCTGCCTCGCCTGCCTATACAGTCTGAAGAAACACAGCATCGGATGTTTGTGACCTATCTGATGAATCCATTACGTGTTACGCCGATAGATCAAAGATTTCTTTGAAATCTGCACTTAATACAAAAACAATTCAACCTGTTTTCGACTACCAGTGTTAATCCACTTTAACCGGCTTCTTCAGATAATCCTCGAGATGCGCACGGTGAGATTTCAGATCCTCGGAGATCATCCCCAGAATGATGACAACACAACATGCACAGTCATCAGACTCGTCATCATCGCTTCCTTTAAATAGTTTTATCTCACCGAAACTTTGTGTTTTACAGTTGAGCTGTTTTCTTTCACATGATGGAATAATACTTTTTAATTCTCCAAATACTATGTACCATGTCTCTAGATACGGTTGTGTTGTAAATTGAAGTTAAAGTATTACAGTTATAAACAACTAATTCATGTATGCAATTAAATTTAGTAGATACATCCGAAAAGTGGGGAATGTTCGGACAAACAACCAATAAACTAGTGATTTGACAGGAATGGGACAGGTTGATTGTTTGCTGCTTTGGTGTATTGTCTTAAATAAATGTCTGTTAAAGCGAAAAATATGTAAGAAACAAAACAACAACAACAAAACATCCACTGTGGCCAAAATTGGCAATTAGCCTATGGGATAATGGTTAATGCCAAATCACAAAAAACATTGTGCAAAAGTAGAGAAGAGTCCATAATGTCAGTTACTCAACAATACCGTTTGCTAACATAAGCTAACATTAGCTGCATAAGCAACTGCTCTTACTACTGGTGATGAAAAATGAAGCCAACGTGTAAGTAATCCAATTGGCTCTTTATTGAGGGAACCAGTGTAACTTCTAGGGTTGGCCTACAAAAACACGTCATCCCCGCAGCAGTCTATAGACCCCCATGTCAAAAAGCCAAACTTCACAGCAGAAATAAACCTGCTACAAAAAGTGGTTTTGGTCTCTTTAACTAACATCCCATCATGACAACTGTACAGAGGGGTGAATTTCTATATAACTCACCCATTTAAATGATATCAAGGCCTAAAGTTAGGCATAATTGAGGGCGTGGCTGCTTTGAGTGACAGGTGGGTGCCGTCTCGGGCCGCTAGCTGTCTCCTCTGCTGCATCACCCGCGCCCGCCTCAGACTCCAACGACGATCCATCTGTGTCCCATTTTTGGATTAGCCAGAGTTAGGCTGTGTTGTCAGTGCCAAGATGGCGACAGCCGGAACCGCCCACTTTGAGCTTCACAACTCTTCAGAAACATATGGCTGACGTCACAGCACAGAGTATCCATACATCATACAGTCTATGGTCACCAAGTACAGCTACGGCAGGAAATCCATGGTGCGTGTTAATTATTTGTGAATTACATTTTGAATTAGGACAGAGAAGGTGTTATTTCATCTTTTAATAATTCTCACTTTTAAGCTACAAACATTATTTAAAGGCCTTGCACAGTCACACAGCTGTTTTCACTTACTTTGGCGTTGGATAGAAGTGAAACAAGTATTTATTTTTATTTGATTATTTTATTGAAAAGAACTGTGAATTTGCCGAAATGGCTAATTTCCGTCTGTTTTCCCTGGCCAGATGTCAAAAATGCATCCTAAAATCTTTCTTATTTCTTAAACAATTAATAAAAACAACATAATAAATATGCAAAAAAATTGTACAGCACATCCAGCAATATTATTACCGTAACACCTGGCAATTATCTACAATTCATACTCAAATAAATGTAAGAATGTTAAATATGTAAAACAAGACAAAGATTTACATTTTTTTCCCCACTATAAGTCAAAATGTCTGCTGAGAAAAAAAGGCCTACAGATAGAATACTATGTAGTACTAGTTTCAGGATTATTTCAGGAATATTACATATACAGATGCCTAATTAGTGGATAACAATGTCCAATCACAAGTCTCAGCTTATTCCACTGCATGTATGTTAATAGCTTCTTCTAAAATAGTAATATCAACAAAAAAAGAAACAGCAGAACATGCAAATATATATTCTGTTGTTGATTTCATGCAGACTCTGTCACTAAAGCTCCTCACACAAGGGGCCCAAATAAATAATCATCTTTCTCTGTTTTTATACTGAATCATTGTGCAGGTAAACGTTTGTGCTGGATCCCTGGTGGCCTCTGGTGGCTCAGTTGTCACAGTGCATCCAGTGTGAGTCGGCGCTCAGAGGGTAGGCCTTCTCCACTGCTCTGTGGTGCTGGTTTACACGATAGTACTGGGTGCCTTTAAACAAGTATATATGTCCGTTTGTCCACGTGAATGCTGCATTAGTGTTGGTGGGTGCCCCGTGGAAGAGTTGTCCAATAGGTTTGGGATATGAACTGAAGTCTGTCGGGCCAATTTCATTCCACTGCCAGTATCCAGAGCCCTGAAAAAAACAAAGCAATTATTCAACGGGAAATGAAAGAGACATTCAACAAAAAGTCTCAAAATAGATTGAAGGAAATGTTGTGTTTTGTACTTACTTTGAGAAAGATTAGTTTTTTGCTCTTATTGAAGTAAAAAGCTGAGTCAATATTAGCAGGGATGTTGGCCAAGCGTCTGGGGAAGCCGCGGTCAAGTTTGAAACCTGAGTATCTCCATACTTTGTCCTCTGTGAGAGAACATGTGGAGACAAGAAAGCTATTCTTTCAACACTGTAATTTTCAAATGTTACACTCTGGTGAGCCTCTTTTTTTTTTCCATCCATCCATCCATTTTCCACCGCTTATCCGGGGTCGGGTCGCGGTGGCAGCAGGTCAAGCAGGCCGACCCAGACCTCCCTCTCACCGGCAACATGTTCCAGCTCATTCTGGGGGATCCCGAGGCGTTCCCAGGCCAGCTGGGAGATGTAATCCCTCCAGCGTGTTCTGGGTCTTCCCCGGGGTCTCTTCCCAGTTGGACGTGCCTGGAAAACCTCCAGTGGGAGGCGTCCAGGAGGCATCCTAATTAGATGCCCGAACCACCTCAGCTGACTCCTTTCGACGCGAAGGAGTAGCGGCTCTACTCCAAGCTCCCTCCTGATGACCGAGCTCCTTACCCTATCTCTAAGGCTGAGCCCGGCCACCCTACGGAGGAAGCTCATTTCGGCCGCTTGTAGCCGCGACCTTGTCCTTTCGGTCACGACCCAGAGTTCGTGACCATAGGTGAGGGTAGGAACGTAGGCCGAGTGGTAAATTGAGAGCTTTGCCTTCCGGCTCAGCTCCCTCTTCACCAAGACGGTCCGGTGCAGCGCCTGCTTTACTGCTGCAGCCGCACCGATCCGCCTGTCGATCTCCCGCTCCATCTTACCCTCACTCGTGAACAAGACCCCGAGATACTTGAACTCCTTCGCTTGAGGTAGGCACTCCGTCCCCACCTGGAGGGAGCAATCCACCGGTTTCCGGCAGAGAACCATAGCCTCAGATTTGGAGGTGCTAACTCTCATCCCCGCCGCTTCACACTCGGCTGCAAACCGCCCCAGTGAATGCTGGAGGTCACGATCCGAGGAGGCTAACAGGACCACATCATCTGCAAACAGCAGAGAAGCGATCCCGAGACCCCCGAGACTGACGTTCTCCGCCCCGAGGCTGCGCCTAGATATCCTGTCCATGAAAATCACAAACAGGACCGGTGACAAAGGGAAGCCCTGGCGGAGGCCAACACCCACCGGGAACGTGTC
Source organism: Anarrhichthys ocellatus (assembly GCF_004355925.1). Taxonomy (NCBI): domain Eukaryota; kingdom Metazoa; phylum Chordata; class Actinopteri; order Perciformes; family Anarhichadidae; genus Anarrhichthys; species Anarrhichthys ocellatus. The sequence goes on along the minus strand of NW_022280035.1, from coordinate 8,054,613 downwards.
TGACTTATTGCCGAGAATGCGGACACAGCTCCTACTCTTTTTTTTTTTTAACTATGAAATAAATCCACCTTTCAGAAGATAGGACTTGCCGGTCCGCTGAGACTGAACAGCTGCATTTAGGCTCCCTGGCAGCTCCTTCCACAGCGCAGAGATCAGGACGGGAGTGTTGTAGCCAGAGCTGGACACCGTCCACACGTACCGACCACTGAAGACATACGTCTTTTGTAGAGGACCTGCAGGGACAAAACAGCTGTAAGTAGATTTAAACACATATCTGTTCTTAAACAAAGTACAGAGACATGTTTAATGTTGTTTTTACTAAATTTGAGTGCAGTGTGACAGCATCAAAGTCTATGTACCCAACATTACTGCATCCACAGCGGCCTTGCAAGGATCCGGAATAACACCTGGCACCAACGGACTTGGCTTTCTGGACGAAGGGGTTTTCTCTGGCTTTCCTGAAAAGGAACAACACTGCACATTACATGTACTTTAAAGATCACACTCACTCTGACGCTGTGACTCTATTACCGTATAAAGCCTGGATCCCTCGAATGTCATCCGCATGTAGCTTGAAGTCTGAGCTGTATCCGTTGTAAACAGGTCCCATCAGTGCGCTGTAGTGTTGTGAGTGGCCCAGGCCAAGAGCGTGGCCAATCTCGTGGGCTGCAACGATCCTCAGGTTGGAACCGGAGGTCTTCCCCTCTGTCCACACTTCATCCTCGTCAAAATGCACAATGCCTGACTCAGGGGCATCAGCGTGGGCTAAAACATGACCTAAAGATAAAGTAAGAATTCTTCAAACTATTGTCACCTTACAGGGAAAGTTCATCGATTTAACGAGCGTGAAAGCACTGAGATCCCAAAACGTTTCTTTGAGAGATCCAGTGCTCCTACCTCGTCCGTCAAAGGGAACTGGACACGTCCTGTCTCTTCTGTGAAAGGAGATTTTGATGTCTGCTCTTCCTCGCTGCAGCTCCTTGAACCTTAAAGGTGACACGTCGCTCCAGTACTTAAATGCACTTTTGATGGACAAACGGGTCTTTCCCTGACCCAAGTCAGGGGTGTAACTATAGATGCGGTAGGTCAGCATCTTCTTCCGCCAGTAACCTGTCAATCAGGAAACATTTAGGTCTCTTTTTACACACATTTATAAAGCACTGTGTAGTAACAATCAGAATCTGAATGTGTAACATGAATGCAGTTACCCACCCATGACTCGATACTGAAGAGATTTGTCATTGAAAGAGTCTTCCAGTCCACACCGAGGTTTTTTCATCATCGCCAGAGTGGCTAAATCTAGTTTTCCTGATATTTGCAGGTTTGTCACTTTCTGAAAGATTCTGACATTCAAGGAAAATAAATAATGAACAAATCTGGGATTAGGTAAAAAACAACAACAACAACAACAACAACAACAACAACAACAACAACAACAACAGAGGGAAACATGTTGAGCCACTTTCATAAATTGTTAAAATGGAAGAAATATGGTCACCTCAGAGCTTCCACTATCTTATCAGGTGGATGGTTTTGGCCTTTACTGTCCAGTGGGGTGTGCAGATAGCCATACTTCCTTAAATACACCTGAAGACAGATAATAATTGTAATAGTGGCGGGATATGTATATATTTAGCGCTTGAAGCGTCAAAAATACATTTTTTAAAACTCAACGGCAAAATCTCTTACCAGAAATCATGAGCTGGTTACTCAAGATAATTCACAGACCTGAATGTGAGCAGTGTAGTGTTATAGGAACTAAAATAGTTACCGGATCGGCTTTGGTGCTTTTTATTCAAGAGAAGGCATCTCTATGGCCGATGTTTCCAAAACAATCTAGATTGATAAATATGACTACAGGTAAGAGGAAAAATATTTATTTTTGGTTGAACTGTAAAAGTAAAAAAAAAAAGTAAAAGTACCAGTAAGTATTAGCAGCATGTAAAAACTGAATCTTGTCATATTATTATATTAGTTATTATAGTGTTATTGTTGTATTATTTAGTATTACCAGCAGGATGGTGTATACATTAGTATTATGTCATGTGTTTTACATGTAAGCAGTACATTAATGGTGTAACTGGTGGAGCTTATTGTAACTACTTTATAATGCTGGTTAAATCTACAGCAATACAACTTATTTGTTTGTATATATATGTTTATATACTACCAATACCACAAAAATATACTCCAAGTGCAGCATTACAAATTTTACTTTTAAAGGGGCAGTTCTCCCCAAAATAATTGAGTTGAATAAATATAAAGTAACGTCACAAGGATTTGAATGTTTTACAACTGAAAACATTTCGTAATCTTTTTGTAAAAAAAATAAAATACAGCAGAATAGGCAGTTTAATTTAGATTGCACAATATAATTTAACTATAATATTCTATTATCACTGTCAGTATTATAGGCATCTTTAAACTGCAAAATCATGGAAATATGTACTGCTTCCAAGAAATACTAGGCAATTGATTTTTATTTTTTGTAGAATAAACTTTTCAGCATTTCAACTGTTCTGCGTCTCCTTACCACCGCTTCTGTAAATTCTCCTCTGCTGAGGGCGACGGATGAAGCTGTCGTCAGCAGAACCAGGAGCACCATTAACTCCAGCCTATATTCCATTTTCCAGTTTGGGTCTTTTTTCATCCCTCTCGGTCAAATAAAACCTTTTTCAACAGATACACAAGTTGTGGGTCTGTCTAAGCATCGTAGAAGACTGCAGCTTCTGGATCTACGCCCATCCTCTGAGGATCAGTCCTCCCTGTGTCAGAGCTGAAGCTGGTGTTTCATTTCGGGATTCAGTTTTTATACTGCCAATTGTCTGTTTGGGAACTGCCTCAAAGCCACATAACCTTTAAAAAGGAATGTGATGTCTGGAACACAGAAACCAATACATATTTCAGACATGATCACGCCTTCTTACACCGTCATTTAGAGGCATTTGTGTTTGAAAATAACTTCAGAGTAATTTTGTTTACGTCAAAGGAAGCAAATATACGTAAGTATTAACTCTAAAAAGGGGATTATCTACCCACTATCTATGGAAGGTAATTACTTACAACCACTTATGTCACGGTGGTGAAAGAAAATCCCACTTTCTTGGTAACTATTTAATTAAGTTGAAATACTTGAACGGTAAATTATTTTCCAGACGACAGAGTGTGACGGATGTACCAGAAATACAGCTTTATGTCTGTGAAACATGTCCAATATTCCACATAAATCTTGACATTTTTCACTTCATGGTTGCAGCTCTATGAGGAAAACAACTCACCACACTTCCTCCATGAGACAACAGCTAATTATATTGTTCACTATGTAGAAAACCCCTTCAAGGGAAAACAATGACGCCCCCATGTAACCATCGCTACAATTCGTCCTCTGCATGGAGACAGAGAACGCCTCCTTCAACACTGAGACATGCAGCTCATAAATAGTGAGTGGACAGATGGGAAAGAGACTCAGACATGTGTGAAAAAATAACAGTTTCTTCATTTAACCACAGATTAAGTTTTAAAGCTAAAAACACTGGACAGTCCCTGATTTCTCATCAATAGAGGGCATCTCTTAGTTTAAAACTAAAAGGGTCCAGGCTCATCCTTCTGCCGTTTGCCAACTTAAACTCAACAATTGATTGTTATTGATTGATTCAGCAGAACAAAACTGTAAGGTTCGAACTGCATACTTATAGGCAGGTTTTCTCGTTTGTAATGTGTTCACACTGGAAAAGTGACAAACATGCTTGATTATTACTTTCAATGGCAGGTATTCTCCCACAACGCAATGCACCAACAAAAGGGAGGTGGGTCAAATTATTTTAAAAAGACAAAGATTTAAAACCCAAAAATTCATATTTCAAAAAACATTTTTGCTTTATATGTGAAGTTGAATAGCCAGCTCTAAAGAAGCAGTCCACTGCTGCACGTATTGTATGTTGATTTCTTGTAAATCAACTGCAGAACGTGGTGTACTTTAATGAAAAGTATAGTATATACTGTATACAAATAGCTTGTAGTATGAAATCAGGATGTAAAATTAGTTTATGGACTCCAGTTTTCACAGTTCATAGAAAGTGCTATTTTAGAAACTGTTGAATATCACAAACAAACCCTATGATGTCTTCATATTGTCTATTTGTTCTTACTGAAAGTGTACATACCTAATAACGGGTCACATTGGTCACATCACTGCTAAAACAGCTGGGCACTGTAGCTTTAAGAGTTAGTGTATTTATTGGAGACCATCTTCAGACGCGGATTAATACACATTTGATGTTCTAGTTAAAGTATTTACGGAAGTAGGACGGTGTATGTGGGATCAACTCAAAGTAACTACAGTGTCCATGTTCATCACAATAAAGGAACATGTCATCAAGTGCAACAGTGTGGCTCATCGATGTACTTTATTGCATTTTTATTCATTTTTTAGTTATAACAATGGAGCTCTATGGCACAGAGGAATAACCTCGACCAGGCTTTGGCTACAGAGACAATACTGGTTGGTAGGATCAATGAAGTAATAACTCATTATTGGATTTGTTGACAACAGGAAAAATATACAATATCCCCAACATTATCCCAAGTGTAGAACTTGTTTCCAAAAGATCCAAAATATAGATTTGTTTTACATCCTGCCTTCTAAAATAAAGTTGCTGTTCACTCCACCGCTAAAAACAATATGAGATAAACATGTTACGCAGCATGTAGCTTTAATGTAATGACTGTGTAGACAGTGGCGCAACATTAGTGCAACTACAAGAGGCCGTCCAATCATTGACAAAAATAAATGTCAACAAACTATATTCTCTTTAACAGAAAATAGTGTATGTGTAAGTAATACCTGATGCTACGAAAAGGTACAAAATGGAAAAAGGACAGACACGCACAAAAGCAATTTACAATGAACTCTTTAAAAGATATTCATAGATGAGTGGCCTGGCAAATACAAGTGTATGAGTAGGAGTCACATTGTTTCCTGGAGATGTGAAACTAGAAAACCGGCTTGTCAGTTCTGGAGATGTGATGCCTGCTACGAGGACTTCCTGTCCTGCCCTGTGTTCATGATGAATATCAAATAGGTAGAATAATGTTTAAATGGAAGCCATGATCACAAAGCTGCAAAAGGTCCCTTCCCCGTCTCTCGGTATGTAATTTGTACGCTTAGTCTGTCCGACTCTTCTCTGCTTTTCTTTTATTGCTTCAAGAATCACGCTCGAGCTGCCGTAACTCATCCTGTAAAGCCGGAACCCGAAGCAGTTTTTCCAACTGATCCTTTGTTGGCTCTGTTATTTCCCCTGAGTCCACTTTATGCTTCAATTCCTCAACTTGCCGCAGCTTCTTTTTCAGGTTTTTGATCTTCTTGGCCTTTTCGTCTGCTTCTGCCGATGAATCATCGGGAGTCGAGACAGAAACTGGCACCGCCGTCTTGTTGGAACACTCGCCACTCTCTGAAATAGACGCATTCTCGACGGCGTCGCTCACCAAGTCCACGTCCGCGTCCCCGTCCCCGTGCTGTTTTCGCTTTTCTTTGCGTTTCATGTTGCGCTTGGCGGACTTTGAGAGACCGGCCGCCTCAGCGTCCCCGCAACCGGGAATCTTTTGCTTCTGCGTAGCCGCCTCGGACGGATTCATCCCAGGTGGCAGGTCTGGTTTTCCCTTGAAAAACTTCACAAACTTGTTTTCATAGCTGAAACGGCAAGAAACACATGCTTAAAAAAACGGTGAACGGATAAAAATGTCTTCACACTTTGCCATTTCTAATGAATATCGGCCCATTCGACATCTATTAGGGCCAGTGGTGGAAGTAGCCAAATTAGTTAACACTACTACTCGAGTAAAAGTAACGTTACTTTGCACAAACAAGCACTCAAGCAAGAGTAAAAAGTATGCTGCATTAAAAACTACTCTGACAAGTACAATTTACTCACAAAAAGTTACTCAAGTACATGTAACGGAGTAAACATAACTCGTTACGACCCACCTCTGATCAGAGCATTCCTGTTTGTTGCACCCCCTTTCACAATAAGATTATGATCTTTATGTACGACTGTAGGGAAAGAAGAGCTGCACTTACACTGGTACTTCTTCCTGAGGAGTATAACCATCCTTGACCCGCCTCGGCTTCCTCCATGTTCCATCTGGTCGCTGAGTGGAAGCAATGAATTTCCCTGAAGAGCAACAGGTACAACATTTTAAAACAGTGTTTGATTAATATGCACAGTCCCTGTCAAATAAATAAAATAACTGGACAGCTGTGCAGCTCCAAGAACCCAATCCAGCTGATTAACTTGCCACATTAATATAATGCATTGCACACACATCATTGTTTTACAGTCTCACACTCTGAATCCTTAGTTATCAAAAGCCTTAAAAAAAAAGCACATTTTAGGCACAGGAACAAAGCATTGTGTATTACAGCTGGAAACATTTTTTTTGCATTTTAGTACAATGTATGCATCAATGTGATGAAGTACCTATGTCTGTCAGGCATTTAGTTTCAAGGGTTGATGTTGGGTTGTTATTATTAGCAGCAACCTCCATTCCTGCAGACACATTATGTTCATCATTCCTAGAACTCCCACAGTTTTTGGTGAAAGTGCTTTCAACATCTTTGTTGATTTTCCTGTGAGCTGCAGAGACATTTTAAAGTAGATCATTTTATAGGCATGCAATATTTTAAAAACAGGAATATGGACCACTTGAGCTCTGAATGTACTTGTCCTAACATGGAATGACAATTCTTCAATTTTATAGTTTGTTTTTAGTCTCGTTTAAGTGAAATTTGTATGTTTTCAATGTACACTGCCATATAATGCATGGCCCCCGTGTATAGGAGCTTTATAATGTCAATAGGATTATCCTGATTTAATAAATTACATAAAACATCAAATGTTTCTTAATTGATAAATATCAATAGTATGCTCTAAAAATCATATATACACAAAAAAAGTGTCACGTTAATACTGGTTCTTTGAATAAAACATCTTGGTAGTTATGAGTCAACGTTACTTTTATCACAACATAAAGTCACTGGTTATTGACAACTACTGCAGAAATAGCTAGGTAGCTAATGTTAGCTAGCTCACGTGAAACCATTTTAATTGAAACCATTGTAACTCTAAAGATAACCAAGTAACTAACTAAATGTGTTCCTGTCAGCAGCATATATATATAGCACATCGTTTTCACATTAGCAACTAAGCTAATGAAGCGCGATAGCTAGCCGACTACCGATAGTGGAGAGCATCAAGCTAGCTGTTTCAGCTAGCATTAGCACTAGCTGCTAAACAAAATGTCCGAACCAAAAACACCGTTAAACACGCCAGTGTTTACGATGCTGGCGGTAGTAATACAGACGTGATTGTAGCCGCTTTGTTTAATGAAGTGGGTTTTGTTTTAGACGAGGGTCTGCACATGCATCTTACCAGACTCATCTTGGACATAGGGGGTTGCCATTTTGGTGTAACGTGAACGTGGTGCTCCGCTCTTCCAGTCGGTCGGTGTCCACCAAACGTCCCCTCGCTTACTTTGATCCCACGCGATTTAACACAACTTGTTCAACTCTTGCTTCCTTTGAGGTGAAATATGTCATGGCAGCTTCTACGGGCCTCTATCACAATGTAAACGACGCGCAGGACAGCTGAGGAGGCTCCGAAACAACGAGCACTGAACTGTGTCCGTCTGTGTGTGTGTGTGTGTGTGTGTAATCGGGCGCTAAAAGGAAGTAAAACGTGCGAACCCTTTTTTCTTCAACTTCGGAAATGACGACGTGGATCATGGGTTGCCAGGTTAGTACAAGTCAACGGGTGTTTTTAACACGTAAAGATGTAACTGCTCATTGAAGCGGCCATCGCCCTGGAATGTACTGTACTTAATGTGGCATTTTACTCCTCGTGCTACTTTCCACTTCTATCTACTATATTCCGGAGGAGAATATTGTGCTTCTTAGATTTAGTTACTTTGCAATTAAGCTTTTTGCATACAAAACACAAAGAGCTTGTAAAACATGATGCTTTGTTGTAAATTAAACTACCGAGCAAGTAAACATCGAACAAAAAGTTCGGACATTAGTGTTTGGTAGATTATTTCTCTGTTGTAACAATGCTTCTTAGGAATAAATGTTATACAGTTGGAAAGCCTGTTTATTTACCTTTCAAACGGTGCCCCATTTGTAAGGAACATGCATTTCTGGGATGAGCAGCACAGCTGAGTGTGTGGGTTGTGCCCATGAAAAATTTGCCAAATCTTCTCTGCCAATGCCAAAACAGCGTATTCTGCCATCGACTCTTGTTTGGTGTTGTTTGGTGGATTGGATGATTGAAGTCTATAAGTAACAAGGAAGAAACAAGACATATTGGCAATTTTACAATTTATTCATTTAACAAACAGGAGCCTCAGTAGCGTGTGGAAGAACCATACACAGCCACAACAGCCTGGCACCTCCTCCTCATGCTGGTCACCAGCCTGCTCACACACTGCTGTGGGATGGCATTCCACTCCTCAGGCAGGATTTGTCGCAAGTCAGCCAACGTGGTTGTGTTGGTCACTCTGGCACGAACAGCTGGTCCCACAAGTGTTCACTTGGGTTGAGGTCAGGACTGTTGGCAGGCCATTCCATCCTCTCTACTCCCAAATTCTGGAGGTAGTCTCTGATAAACCCTGCTCTGTGGGGGCGAGCGTTGTCATCTTAGAGACTTAGAGGATGGAGTTCGGTCCCAGACTGGAGAAATGGGATTGCCACTGGTTGCAGAATCTCATCTCGATATCTCTCTGCATTGAGATTGCCTCCAATGAAGACAAGCCTCGTTTTTCCAGTGATGGAGATGCCGCCCCACACCATCACACTGCCTCCACCAAAAGGTGTTACTCTATCGGTGCAGCAATCAGCATAGCGTTCTCCACACTTTGACCCTATACGATCCAACTTCCTTAGGCAGAATCTGGACTCACCGCTGAACATAACGTTCCTCCACATGTTCAGGTTCCAGTGCAGGTGTTGCCGACACCGGCAGAGAAGATTTGGCAAATTTTTCATGGGCGCAACCCACATACTCAGCTGTGCTGCTCATCCCAGAAATGCATGTTCCTTACAAATGGGGCACCGTTTGAAAGGTAAATGAACAGGCTTTCCAACGGTATAAAATTCATTGCCAAGAAGCATTGTTACAACAGAGAAATAATCTACCAAACACTAATTTCCGAACTTTTTGTTCGATGTTTGTATAAAAGTACTGCTGGCACAATTAATCGATTATTCAGCTGACACTATTTTGATACTCGTCATACAAAAACAAACATTGTAGAGGTGTCACTTGGGGCTCTGGGTAATTTTTATGGTTTTTCTCATTATTTTCAGAATTCTTACAAACCAAACAATCAATCAATGAAAATTATCATTTGTTGAAATCCTATATATCCACCCCAGCCAATTACAACAGTAGAATTATGCTTTTACATTAATGCATGAGTAATAATATTCTGATGATATAATATATGGTAGCATTACTTTATATACAAACAAGGAACATTTCTTGCATGGGGTCAACTATTGCACTGGCCCTTAAACGTGAGCTTGCAGCTGCACCTGAGATATAAACTTGTGACCATCATCTTCTGCAACTGTACCATACAAGTCTGATGATGATGATAGTGCTGGAGACTGTGTCTGAGACCTGAGACACAGAAGTAGAAATCTGTAAACCCAGTTTCTCTGTCAGAGACCTTGGTACATGGTTGCTGCTGATCTGTCAAACAACTGGCCACTTTAATGAATATAACTAAAATAGTTGTTTGTCACCAAGTTTTTCATGAGTCATACGAAAAGAGAAAGCCATGTACCCCTTTGTGCAATTAAGTTAGACTGTTGTACTGGAGGGTAATGTCTGCTATCCCAGAGGGGCAATATGTTGCACAGCCAGCAGTAATACCGTCAACACACACACACACACACACACACACACACACAATGGCATACACACTATCTATATATATATATATATATATATATATATATATATATATATATATAT